>NC_136058.1:413788420-413973887 GCF_964261635.1 Lissotriton helveticus | reverse complement strand
TTCTGTTGCGGTTTGTGGGTTAATAGGGTAATAGAGTGGGAAGCAATTTTATTATAATTATTTAATTAATATTTGTATTTAATTTTATTTATTAATAATGGATTGTTCATTAATAATTGGCAATCATTTGGATGACTTTATTAATTGATATATATATATATTAATTATTCATAATTAGTTATGAATTTTATTTATGGTTATTGCTAATTGCATTATTGTTTATTATTTAATTATTGGTAATTCATTTTTATTAATTGATTAATCGTTAATTATATTCATTTTGTTAATTTTTTATATGTAGCGTGTTGTGTGTTTATAAGGTATCTATGATAATACCACCAAATTGGAATGCACAAACACCTATCCCTACCTGGGTATTTTAATTGACAATAAGTGTAGCTGGTGTCAAGCCATACAAGCAAGGAAACTGTCATTTCTTAGAGCCACTACCGCCCTGGTAACTTTCGCGCAGAACTTGGGGCAGCACCCTTCTCGGGAGTTGCTCCGAATTTACCAAGCAAAATGCTGTTCTGTGGCATTATACGGGGCAGGGGTGTGGGGTTATGTTGCAACCGACATTCTTCAGAAAAAAGAAAATGGTTTCATTAGATACCTCCTGGCTGTCCCTAAAAGCGCGCCGACTTACGGTTGCCATCTGGAATTAAGCTTGGACTATTTATCTGATACCATTGCTAGCCAGTCAATTGTCCTATGTCACCGTATATGGCAACCAAAGGAATGTGACCTGAGCCGCTCTCTGATTATAGATTGTCTAGCCCTAGAAAATTGGAAAACTATCCCTTGGTTGGCCTATGTGGGTAACATTCTTTTAGATATAAATTTAGAAACCTATTTTCTGCACCCAGAAACTACAGCTGCAATATCAAGGGCAAACCCAAAAACCCTATGTCTAACACATTTGCGTGAGCTTCGATTAACGAAGGAGATTTCAAAACCCTCAAATGTCCATCTGATAGCGGCTCAGACCTCTCTTGGGATTCAGCCCTACCTATTACTCTCTATTACAGATTATGACAAATATCTACTAACACGGTTTCGATTCAACATCTACCATCGACTGTTAACATTCCCAAAGCAAAATGATGGGTCTAGTAACCTTCCCCCATGCCATTGTGATGAACTGTCAGAGCAATCACTATTGCACTTGGTCTTTTTCTGTAGTTTATACGAATACCCGCGGAGATATTGGGTTATCCCACTATTAAAACACATGGGTTTGCGCCGCTGTCGGCTGGCGCTTTTAGCCTTGCAATGCTTAGACACCGAATCTAGTGTTAAACCCATAGTTTGTTTTCTGAAGGCCTGTATTAAATATCGAAGAGATTATGATTAGCTCTAAAAAAAAAAAAAGGATTAACTGCTGCTCCGCTATATTTCATGGTCCCAAAAATCGTAAAGAGTGTGGTTCTCCAGTATTTGCTTTTTATGCTGCTAGTTGATTACTACACTCGATTGTACCATTCAATGTAAATGCTTTTGTATCTTTTTGTTTTTAAAATAATGCTGCTTTCCTCAAATGTGTTGCCCATTTACAGTTTCTAGGTAGCTTGCTGTATTCATATAAGAACTGGTCGTACTGCACACCTGTTTTTTTTAAATATTTGTTTATTTGCTGCATCTTTTAAATGTTATATATTTTAATACATTCGTCCTGTAATATTTTAACAAATTTAAAAAAATGTACATGTTATCTGTTATCTTTGTACTTTTATGGAAATATTTTTATCCGAATAAAGTTTTATTGAATTGAATTGTGTGTTTATAGGGGAATAGGGTAGGAACTCATTTATTATAATTAAGTCATTATTAATTTGAAATAATCATTATTTAATAATTACTTATTGTTAAATAATTATTAATTGGTAATATTTTTTTATTACTTGATACAAAATAATTGTGTTCTTTTTTATTTGTAGTGTGTTGTTGGTTTATAGGGTAATATATTTGGAAGTAATATATTATAAATAGGTAATTATTATTTTTAAATAATTAATATGAAATTATTGTTAATTAATTACTAATTGTTAAATATTTTAATTAATTTATCATTAAAATAATGTTCTTTTGTATGTGTAGTGTGTAGTGTATTTATAGGGGAATAGGGTGAGATGTAATTTAATGTTAATTATGTAAACATTTCTTTATTTTTATTGATATTTATTAATAATTATTTTTAATGAAGTTTTTAAAATTTTATTTTTATTAAAATATTAAAATTATAAATGTGTAAAATTAACACCTACGCTATCCACCACTTTCCCTACTGTTGCACTTACTGGAGTGGGAATAGTAATTTTTACCCCAACGCTATCTCACACTTTCTAGACTGTTGCATTTATGGGAGTGGGAATAGTAATTTAAATTTCTACGCTATCCAGCATTTTCCCTACTGTTGCACTCACTGGAGTGGGAATAGTAATTTTAACCCCTACACTATCCAACACTTTCCCTACTGTTGCACTCTCTGGAGTGAGAATAATAATTTTAACCCCTACGCTATCCAACACTTTCCCTACTGTTGCACTCGCTGGAGTGAGAAAAGTAATTTTAACCCCTACGCTATCCAACACTTTCCCTACTGTTAGACTCACTGGATTGGGAATAGTAATTTTAACACATACTCTATCCAACACTTTCCCTACTGTTTCACTTACTGGAGTGGGAATAGTCATTTTAACCTCTACGCTATCCAACACTTTCCCTACTGTTGCAGTCACTGGAGTGGGAATAGTAATTTTTACGATTACGCTATCCAACATTTTCCATACTGTTGCACTCACTGGAGTGGGAATAGTAATTTTAACCCCTATGCTATCCAATACTTTCCCTACTGTTACACTCACTGGAGTGGGAATAGTAATTTTAACACATACTCTATCCAACACTTTCCCTACTGTTTCACTTACTGGAGTGGGAATAGTAATTTTAACCTCTACGCTATCCAACACTTTCCCTACTGTTGCAGTCACTGGAGTGGGAATAGTAATTTTAACCCTTACGCTATCCAACACTTTCCCTACTGTTGCACTCACTGGATTGGGAATAGTAATTTTAACCCCTACGCTATCCAACACTTTCCCTACTGTTGCACTCACTGGAGTGGGAATAGTAATTTTAACCCCTACGCTATCCAACACTTTCCCTACTGTTTCACTTACTGGAGTGGGAATAGTAATTTTTACAGTTACGCTATCCAATATTTACCCGACTGTTTCACTCACTGAAGTGGGAATAGTAATTTTAACCCCTACGCTATCCAACAATTTCTCTACTGTTGCACTCACTGGAGTGAGAATAGTAATTTTAACCCCTGCACTATCCAACGCTTTCCCTACTGTTTCACTTACTGGAGTGGGAATAGTAATTTTTACAGTTATGCTATCCAATATTTACCCGACTGTTTCACTCACTGAAGTGGGAACAGTAATGTTAACCTCTATGCTATCCAACACTTACCCTTCTGTTGCACTCACTGGAGTGGGAATAGTAATTTTAACCCCTACGCTATCCAACACTTACCCTTCTGTTGCACTCACTGGAGTGGGAATAGTAATTTTAACCCCTACGCTATCCAACACTTACCCTTCTGTTGCACTCATTGGAGGGGGAATAGTAATTTTCACAGTTACGGTATCCAATATTTTTCCTACTGTTGCACTCACTGGAGTGGGAATAGTAGTTTTAACCCCCTACGCTATCCAACATTTTCTCTACTCTTTGTTGTAGAGAAAATCGTGAGGGGAGGATAGAATACAGGAAGGATAATGGACTGCCCTAGATGGAAGGGAGTAACCACCTTAGGAAATAAAGGCAGCCCTGGTCCTGAGGACCATCCTTTCAGCATGTATGGTCAGAAACAGGGGTTTGGAACTAAGAGCCTGAAGGTCACTCACCTTCCTGAATGAGGTAATAACCACAAGAAAGACCACCTTAAAAGACAAAAGCCTCAAAAGACAACTATGTAAGAGTTCAAATGGGCAACCCATCAAGAAAGTTAAAACAAGATTCAAATCCCAATGAGGCATCACAAAAGGTGAAGGTGGAAACCTATTAGTGAGGTCTTTAATAAACCTCAAAACTATGGGAGATTTAAATAAGGATGGCTGATCCGGCAAACAAAGAAAGGCCGAAAGAGCCGACAAATGTCCCTTAACAGTGGCCACAGCACATCCCTGCTGAGCCAAGAAAAGTGAAAACTCAAGAACATTCGACAGATGGGCCTTTAAAGGATCAATGAACCTTTCTCCACACCATTTAATAAATCTTGACCATCTATAAGAGTAAATTGACTTAGTGGAGTCTTGCCTGGACGATAAGATAACATTCACTTCATCCGGTGGGAGAGAGAAAGAAATCAGGTTTCCCCGTTCAAGCTCCAGGCATGAAGGTGCAGGCTCTGGAGGTGGGGGTGTAGAACTTGCCTCAGCGACTGCGAGAGGAGGTCTGTCCTGACAGGGAGATGGAGCGGCGGGTGCGATGAGCGGTGAAGTAGATCTGTGTACCACACCCTTCTTGGCCAATCCGGTGCGATTAATATGACTTGGGCCCGTTCTTGGCGAATCTTCCTCAGAACCCAAGGACTTAAGGGTATGGGAGCAAACGCGTAAAGGAGTTGAGAACTCCAATTCAATCGAAAGGCACCCCCCAACAATTCCTGCACCGGATATTGAAGACTGCAGAACAACGGGCAGTGCACGTTCTCGTGAGTGGCAAACAGTTTCAACCGAGGAGTCCAGGACCAGAGTCGCAGAGCCTCTCGGCAGAGACGATACGACCCTACACCTCCCTGCTTGTTGAAGTACCACATCGCGGTAGTGTTGTCCGTCAGGACCTGAACTGACTGAGCACAGAGGGAAGGAAGGAAAGCCTTTAGTGCCAAACGTATGGCCTGCAATTCCAGGAGGATGATATGAAGCAACCTTTCCTCTGGAGACCAAAGACCTTTGACCTCCAGTTCCTTCAGATGAGCACCCCACCCCAGAGTGGAGGCATCCGTGATCACTGTAGCCACTGGAGGAGGAGACTGAAAGCGCTTCCCTTGAGTCAGGTTGCCCAGCACACTCCACCAAGTCAGCTCCGCTGCAGCTTCTCTGGAGATCCTGACTGACTCTTTGAGATCTCCGCATGAGTGACCAACAGTATGCAGGAAACAAAGAGACCGAGCAGGCGAAGGACCTTCAGGACCAGAATAACCTCACCATTGTGAAACAAAGGAATCATCTCCTAAATGTCGAGAATTCTTTCAGGAGGAGGAAAGGCTTGACCCACAGTAGTAGCCAGTACTGCCCCTATAAACAGGTTGCGCTGAGAGAGCACCAGGTGAGATTTGGGCACATTTATTGTAAAGCCCAAGTTGAACAACAGTTGAGTTGTTACATGCAGAGGATGAAGCACAATCTCTAGCAACCACGCTTTGAGGACGAAGTCGTCCAGATAAGGGAACACTGGAATCCCGATCTTCTGAGATGAGCCACCACCACTGCCATCACCTTCGTGAAGACCCGAGGAGCAGTAGTAAGACTAAACGGCAGGACCGCAAACTGGTAGTGCTGCGACCCCTCCGTAAAATGGAGATACTTCCTGTGCGACATCAGGATGGGAATGTGAAAATACGCATCCTGTAAATCGATTGACACCATCCAGCCCTCTTGCTGCAGCACCAAGAGAACCTGCGCAAGGGTCTGAATCTTGAATTTCTCCTGTCTGAGGTTAAAAATTCAAGATCCTGGGGTCCAGGATCGGACGTAACCTGCCATCCTTCTTGGGGATCAGGAAATACTGGGAGTAGCATCCCTGACCCATCTCCCGCTCCGGAACCAACTCTATCGCACCTTTCTGTAAAAGCACAAGGACTTCCTTCTGAAGGAGAATTAAATGGTCCTCTGAACAAGAACCCTGGCAAGGAGGGAAAGGTGGAGGAAATTCCTGAAAGGGAAGGGCATACTCATGCTCTACAAGGTTTAAAACCCAAAGGTCTGATGTGACCGATTTCCAACCCTGAAGAAAATGAGACAATTGACCCCCTGCAGGGCCTACATGAATCAGGATGGGGGATCTAGGGCTGCTTTCCTGCATTACCAGGGGAAAGAGGGAAGGTAAAAGAGGAGGAGGAGAGATTACGGGCAGATCCTCCACATGCTCCGCAGGATCTACAAGTGGATCCCCACTGAAACAAGAAGAACGGTCACCCAGGCCCTCGTTAGCAGCAACTTGGACTAAGGAAACACCCTCTATGCAGGAGCCTCGGTCAAACTCCTGAGACAGCTCCTACGCCTCCAGAACGCCTCAGCATGCCTGATCCTTGACGTCCCTCGCTGCAGCCACATCACACTCCACCTGAGAGACCTGCACTGGCTCCCCGTTAACAAGAGGATCACCTTCAAGCTCCTCAACCACGCACACAAGGTACTCTACAACACCAGACCAACTTCCCTCAAAAGACGACTAAGCTTCTACACCCCCACCCGCCAGCTCTGCTCCACCGACCTCGCACTCGCCACAGTCCTCCGCTTCCGAAGAGCGACTTCCGGTGGCAGATCGTTCTCCCACCTCGCCGCTAAGACCTAGAACACCCTCCACATCCAACTTCGGCAGACCCAAGACCTGCTGACCTTCAGAAAACTCCTCAAGACCTGGCTTTTTGAGCAGTAGCAGCATTCCCCCCCCCAGCGCCTTGAGACCCTCACAGGTGAGTAGTGCACTTTACAAGTGATATGATTGATTGATTGATTGATTGATTGATTGATTGGTTCTTCCTCTATAGGACTTATAAAGCGGATTTTGCTGTTGATGTTGTTGTGGCTGACACAAGCTGTGAAAGGAAGACCTTCCAAATCCACAATACTTTTTAGAAGTAAATCCTCTTGACTGGGATTGCAAGCCTAAGTATTTTGCAGTGGCCCCGGCTATCTTTAAACTTCTGAATTGCAGAATCAACTTTCTCCCTGAAAAACTTGACCCATCAAAGAGCAAATCAACCAGAGAAACTTGAACATCCAGAGAAAAACCAGAGGATTTAAGCCAGGCCTCCCTCCTGGTAGCAATCGAAGAACCCATAACTCTGGCCACAGAATCTGCCGTATCCAGGCCAGATTGAATTACCTGTCTAGCAGCAGCTTGAGTATCAGTAAGAACCTCCATAAAATTTCCCCTTTGCTCATAGGGCAACTTGGGTGCCAATTGCTTAGCCGAGTCCATCAAGGCATGAACATAACGGCCCTACAAACAGGTAGCATTGGTAGACTTAAGAGCCATGCTTGAAGATGAAAAGACTTTCTTAGCTGACTGCTTCAGTTTTTCACAGTCCCTGACAGCAAGAGCCAGGGGAAAAGCACCCGAAGACTGTTTAGAGCAGGATGCCTGCACCATCAACCTTTCTGGAGAAGGATAAGAAGACGGAAAAAGAGGATCCCCTGGAGCAGTTCTATATCTTCTTGCCACTGGTTTAGAAACAGGAGAAAAACCACTACTGGGTCTGGGCTCCCAACAGCACAGCTTGCCACAAGCTAATAATAAACAAAAAAGGGGGGGTGCACGTGCCGCTACTCAATTAACCTGGGATTATTTTTTTCAAAACATCCAAATGAAACGCTATGTTTTGTGTTTTTGTTTTCAATTATTTTATTTACTTAAATGATTTATTGAATGATCTTCTATTTGGTATTTCAATTTTTCCAAATTTGCATTTGTTAAGACCTTAAGTACACAACAAAAAAGAACCACAACATTCCTATTCACAATAACAATAATACATTTCAAAATGTGTCATTCAAAACTCTCAATCATCCCTCTCTCATACCATTACAGATGAAAAAATATAGAATTTAAATGAGTGCTGGAATAAAAATATTCACAACAAAGCCCTAAACAATTGTTATTCTCAAAAAAAGCCTGTTTGTTCTAATTTCTGTTGCTTTTCTCTATTTTGGGCTTTTAAACAGTCTATGCGTTTCGAACTCGCGTTATATGGGAGTTCTCATCAGGACCATAGTCTCTCTCTCATCAGAGTACAGAGGAAGGTGAATTATCCCCGACGTAATCACAAATTTAGTAACATCAGCCAGTATCCTGCTTTCTCTTTCAACTGCCTGGCACACCCACCACTTAAACGGGGGGCTCAGGCGTCTGTGTGTACACCTCGTGTGCCTCCGCCTTAAGAGTTCGGGGCACGATGCTTCAAAAGGTCTCCTTGTTGATGGAAAACACCGTGTCTCAATCGCGCTGACTTCCGGGTCCGCAAAGGATCACGGGAAAAACACAAAACATAGCGTTTCATTCGGATGTTTTGGAAAAAATAATTCCATGTTAATTGAGTAGCGGCATGTGCACCCCCGCCCCTTTTTGTTTATTACTGGTTTAGACACAGCAGGAGAAGAGAGTGGTTTCCGCCATACCTCCAGAATTGGATCAGTCAAGGCTTCATAAAAAGGTAACAAAGGTTCAACTATCGATGAAGGCGAATGAAGAACCTCAGTGAGCATATTTGGCTTATACTCAACTGTTGGTTAACTATAAGTCCAAAAGCTCAGCCGCCTTTCTTATCACATTATGTTATGGGGCTACCTCTTGAGGTGGAGAAGCCCTTATGGATAAAAGTTCCCACTCAGGAGAAGTGTCCAGCCCACCTGCATCCTGAATGCGTTTTAAAATCATCCACTGATTCCTCTTTGCCACCTTCTTCCACTTCCTGTCTTTGATACTGCTCCTTCTCAAGCAGTCTCTGCGCCTCTCTCCTCGATCGAAGTCTAGGAACTGGAATTGGCGGTGCTGCATGCGGTGCCGACATCCCTGGAGCCCGCGTTGAAGGAGGATCCGAAGGCGGAATCGGTGCCGCACGAAGCTGAGAGGAAACACATAAAACAGTCTTCATGGGGGTCAGTCATGGACATGTGACCGCCACACTCTCTGCCCGGCTTGATTCTAGACTTCCTCGAAGATGACATCCTAAAAGCAACAGTTTACAGAAGAATCTTACTACAATGTATCTCAACAATATGGAGAGAGCCAGAAAAAATGTTACGCGTCGACGGAGCGGAAAAAATGGAACTGACGTCATCACGCCGACGAGGCCCTCTTATGGCTCCGGTGACGTCACACAGAGTCACCTGTGGAGTCGTGGTATTGTGACGTCCTTGTCGGCGTGCAGAACTAGGAAAAAAGTTTCAGTGGAATGCTGGTGCAGGAAATATTCATAAGATGAGGAATCCAAAGGCAGATGTATCCATCAGAAGCTAATGTACTAATATACGCAAAGCCACAATTGGCGTTTTGCTAAATACTTTCGTGCACCCGGAAGATTTCAAAGGAGTATCAGCGATATTCCGCAGGATCTACCACTGAAACAAGAAGAACGGTCACCCAAGCCCTCGTCAGCAAAAGGTTGGACAATGGAAACGCCCTCTACGCAGGAGCCTCGGCCAAACTCCTTTGACTGCTCAAATGCATCCAGACCGGCTCTGCACGCCTGATCCTCGATATACCTCGCCACAGCCACATCACAACCCACCTGAAAGACCTGCACTGGCTCCCCGTCTACAAGAGGATCACCTTCAAGCTCCTCACCCATGCACACAAGGCACTCCACAACACTGGACCAACGTACCTCAACAGACACAGCTTCTACACCCCCACCCGCCAGCTCCATTCCGCCGACTTCACCCTCGCCACAGTCCCCTGCTTCCGAAGAGTGACCTCTGGCTGCAGATCATTCTCCCACCTTGCCGCCAAGACCTGGAACACCCTCTTCATCCACCTACGGCAGACCCAACGCCTGCTGACCTTCAGAAAACTCCTCAAGACCTGGCTTTTCTAACAGTAGCAGCAATCCCCACCCCAGCGCCTTGAAACCCTCATGGGTGAGTAGTGCGCTTTACAAATGATATGATTGATTGATTGATTGGTTCTTCCTCTATAGGACTTATAGAGCGGAGTTTGTTGTTGCTGTTGTTGTGGCTGACACAAGCTGTGAAAGGAAGACCTTCCAAAATCACAATACTTTTTATAAGTAAATCCTTTTGACTGGGGTTGCAATCCTAAGGATTTTGCTGTGGCCCTTCTATCTTTAAACTTCTGAAGTGCAGAATCAGCCTTCTTCAACCCATCAAAGAGCAAATCAACCCGAGAAGCTTGAACATCCAGAGAAAATCAGAGGATTAAAGCCAGGCCTCCCTCCTGGTAGCAATGGAAGAACCCATAACTCTGGCCACATAATCTGCCGTATCCAGGCCAGATTGAATTACCTGTCTAGCAGCAGCCTGAGCATCAGTAAGAACCTCCATAAAATGTCTCCTCTCTTCATTGTAATTGAGTTTATTGTAATTGTAATTGAGTTTATATAGCGCATAAATCACCCGAAGGTCTCAGTGCGCTTGCAGATGCATGAAGGAGTTACCGGAAGTCCGATAGCTAGAAGAGCCATGTTTTTAGGAGTCTGCGGAATCTCATGTGGTTGGGTTCGGTTCTGATGTTTAGGGGAAGGGCATTCCAGGCATCCGGGGCTAGCTTAGAGAAGGATCTGTCACCATTCCTGACAGTGTGAACTTTGGGAATGGTTCGGAGAGACTTGTTGTTGGCGGACCGAAGAGTTCTGACCGGACAGTAGTTGACAAGCTTCTTCTCTAAGTATTTGGGGCCTTGTCCATTGATGGTTTTGTGGACTAGGCAGCAAACTTTGAAGTTTATGCGCTTCCTAACTACAAGCCAGTGGAGGGTTCCAAGATTAGGCATAGATGGGGAGCGGGGGGGGGGTAGATCAAGGACCATCCTAGCTGCCGTATTCTGTAGAACCTGGAGTTTGGCCAGGAGGCTCTCATTGATGGAGGCCAATAGAGAGTTACCATAATCCATCGGCTGATGATGAGGCCTTGGACTAGGGGCATGCGAGAGGAGAGGGGAATCCATTTAAAAATGTTCCTGAGGTTGCGCATCAGCCTGAAACTTGTGTGCACTACCTTGTTGACATGGCTGGCCATGGACAGCTTGTCGTCAATTGTCACCCCAAGGTTTCGGACCGCGGACTTGGAAGGGGGACAGGGCCCTAGTGATGGTGGCCACCATTCATCATTCCAATGTTTGTGGATATTTCCAACCAGCACGATCTCTGTTTTACCAGCGTTAAGCATCAAGAAGTTGTTGGTCATCCAGTCCTTGATTGAGATCATGCACTTTTGGAATCTCAGTTTGGTGTCATTTGGGTCGGGGCCTAGGGTAATCAGTAGCTGCGTGTCGTCGGCGTAGGACACGGTATCAAAGCAGTGGGGACAGAGGAGTGGGATAGTGAAAGATTAAGGGTTTTTGTGAGAACGGGTATCAATGCGGGTGCAATTTTTGCAAGAATATGAGAAGAGGCAGGATCTGTGGGGGATACGGATTTAATTTTATTCAATGAGTGAGCTACTTCGGATTCTGAGAAAGGTTGGAATTCTTTAAGGACTGCAACAGGTGGGTGAGGGGACGAGTCAGCCTGATTGGAAGGTATGTAGGGAGTCATGGTGTTGGTTCGTTTGGGGAAGGATACATGGATAGTATTGATTTTGTCCTGGAAATAAGATGAAAGGGTATTAACCCAGTCCTGGGACTCAATAGGAGGGGGCTGACATGCCTGGGGGTTTGTGAACTCTTTAACTATTTTATATAACTCTTTGTGTGACTTAGTTGCCGAGTTTATCCTGTTCCCCAAATAGGTTCTTTTCGCTACAGCAATCTCATTCATATAGAACCTATGTGCTGCTTTGTAGAGTTGTCTGTCCGATGGATCCTTAGTATGTCGCCATTTGCGTTCGGCAGTCCTAGCCAACTGTTTAGTTATATCTAAGTCGGGGGTGAACCAAGGGGAGAGTTTGTTAGAGCCTCTGGATACCTTTTTAGGGGCAATTACGTCTAAAGTGGAGGTGATTGCTTTTTCTAGGGCCGTTGCTACATCGTTAGGGTCACTGCACTCTGTAATGTGTGGGGAAGAAAAGTGAGTGGTGAAGGATTCGATGTTGATCTTATTCCATGGCCTGCTCCATTCCACATAGGATTTGTCCGGCTGTGAGACATTTGTGGAGATGTAGAACCTAATGACAGAGTGATCTGACCAAAGGACGGGGAGAGTTTGATCAACCACCACTTTGGGTGAGTTTGTGAATAGGAGGTCTAAAGTATGGCCCGCCTTGTGAGTGGGGCCAGTTGCTAACATGTTTAAGCCTAAAGAGTTGATACTGGAGACAAGGTCGCAGGTGTTGGGGTCTAGGGTTAATTCAGCATGATAGTTAAAATCTCCTACCAAGATAAAATTGCTAGAGGCTAGGATGTGCAGGGTTATTGTCTCCATGAGATTGTTGACGACATTGGTTTTGTTGCAAGGGGGCCTGTAGAGAAGAGCTTAGCCAAGTCCATCAAGGCATGAATATAACGGCCCAACAAACAGGTAGCATTGGTAGACTTAAGAGCCATGCTTGAAGATGAAAAGACTTTCTTAGCTGACTGCTTCAGCTTTTTAGAGTCCCTGTCAGCAAGATCCTGGGGAAAAGCACCCGAAGACTGTTTAGAGCAGGATGCCTGCACCACCAAACTTTCTGGAGAAGGATGAGAGGACAGAAAACGAGGATCCCCTGGAGCAGTTCTATATCATCTTCTTCCACTTCCTGCCTTTGATACTGCTCCTTCTCAAGCAGTCTCTGTGCCTCTCTCCTTCTTGATCGAAGTCTAGGAATTGGCTTTGACGGCGTCGCATGCGGTGCCGACTTCTTTGGAGCCCCCGTTGAAGGAGGTTCCGAAGGCGGGATCCGCACTGCACAAGGCCGAGAGAAAGGTCCACTAGACGGCGCCAGGGACTCCATGAATGGCTTTGAAGCCCTCGGAGCTGGAAACTGCCATGATGGAGCTGCCAGCATGAAAGGCACAAAGGGTGCCTGGGCATAGTGCTGAGGCACACCAAGTTGAAGGCCAGCGGATCCACGGTACCCGAAGGTGCTCCGGAGGGGAAGGCTGCACTAGTAAATACTCTGTACATTGCATTTAAAAAATGTGTCGGATCCGAACCTGAGTAGGAAACTGTGGATAAGGATTCGACACAGAATCCAAACGAGGAACCTCCGGAACTGGACCAGCTGGATACACCGGAGCCACTGGATCGACCTCATGCACAGGAATAGCAGGAATTGAAGCAATCTGGAGTGGTAATTCTTCTAAATCCGGCGAACCCCTCAACGCCAAAGACTGTACCGGAGTGCCCTTGAAAGAAGAAGATCTCTCTGGAGTCGTACGAGGAGAAGGAGAAGGTGAAGGAGACACAAAGTCTTTTCAATGACATTGAGGAGCTGGCGAAGGTGACCTCAAAGCCTTACTCTTCGATGAACGGCGCAGAGATCCATATCTTCTCCTCTTTTTGCGTTTCCTCGACTTCAACGAGTGCGAAGCCGACAACTTCGACTTAGCCCTTTTCCAACCTCTTCCTTCCTTCTTCGCCTTAGCCATAAAGAGCTTTGCTTCTCATTCTTTAAGAGCCTTAGGATTCATCTTGCCGCAGCTGGAAGAATCCTCCACGTTGTGATCAGACGACAAACACCATAAACAGTCTTCATGGGGGTCAGTCATGGACATGTGACACCCACACTCTCTGCACAGCTTGAATCCAGACTTCCTTAAAGGCGACATCCTAAAAGCAACAGTTTACAGAAGAATCTCTCTACAATGTATCTCAACATTATGGAGAGAGACAGAAAAACCGTTACGCGTCGACGGTGTGGAAAAAAGGGAACTGACGTCATCACGCCGACGAGGCTCTCTTTTGGCTCCGGTGACGTCACACAGAGTCACGTGTGGAGTCGTGGAATTGTGACGTCCTTGTCGGCGTGCAGAGCTAGGAAAAGTTTCCGTGGAATGCTGGCGCAGGGGATATTCTAAAGGTGGGGAATCCACAGGCAGATGTATCCATCAGAAGATAATGTTCTAATTTACGTGGAGCCACAGTTGTCTTTGTGCTAAATATTTTCGTGCACCCGGAAGATTTCAAAGGAGTATCAGCGGATAGCTGTGGCTGTTCTATACACACTGATGCTTTAATGTCTCTAAACCAGGTTCCATCGCGTAATATTGTTTATTGTGTCCGTGCTGATGACATACTTGAAGACTGCCGATATTGTAGGGAAATAATACTGCTACTGCGCCAGCACATTTATTAGAAATGTTTTAATACAAAAACCCCATGCATAGACTATGGGAGCGCACGCAAGTGCTACATCGCGTTACATGCCTGCCACAGACCTCAGTTCTGCTTATGGGCGCGCAGTCATCAAAAAGCATTGCATCACATCACATTCTTGTCACATCATAAAATGGTGCTTCGTGCCTTTGAGATCAAATCTAAATTAATGCCCTAATAATAAAAACATGACATGCCCCTCCACATGGCTACAGCTGCACGCTGAGGTGTATGTTTTTGCTGTTGTTTAATTTTCCCTGCCCCCCTCACTTTATCAGTCATCAGGGACCCTCGTTTGTTACTGTTACAGCTGTGCGCTGTACTCACGGCTGGGTAATGTGCCTCAGCTGCTGCTGGTTTCCCCCTCACACTTCCTGTAGCCCGGGGGTAGCTGGGGTGGCTCATATACGGTGCACTTAAACCCCTCTGGCTCACTGGCTGAACAACCAACAAGACTGCATAATCAAGAGAGAGAGAGAGGACCAGATAGCTAGTCCTTATCCCCGAGATTATATATGATTTTAATCAAAAGAAGACTAGCTCATAATTAAGAAAATAAATAAAGAGACTCATGTATGTTTTGTCATGGAGTGAGAACACCTGGTGAGTGTGTTCAGAAAGCCCTCACCCACCAACCTAGTTGGTGGCATGCTTCATCATCGGGCCCCACCCAGTGACACCTAGCGTGTCCCGGGTGTGCTTCGACGCCTGATTACAGCGGAGCAGGTATTTTGCTGAGTGTGCAGTGAAGGGTGTTATGAAAGTGAAATTTTAAAACGGCTAGGCGGGGGTCCCAGTATCCGAGGGTAAATTAGACTTTAATACCTGGGCCTCCGTCAGCGGTTAAAAATAAGGCTGTTGGATGTTAGAGGCGAGTTACGACCTCCCACATCCTATGGGTCAACATGTTTCAGCCAGTGCCTTCTATCTATGCTGGCTTTCTTCAGGACCTTAAAAATGTGAGTGCAATTAAACTAGTGGGTGTGTGGTACAGACTATGTGTCTACACGCCCTAAGGTGTTTATCTATGTGTGAGAGGGGGGATTCCCTTCTCAAGAACACCTGTACATGTAACATAAATAGACAGAGACAAAACATACAGGGAAAAAGAGAGTCACTCGGTTGTATGTTATTAGACATATCCGATTGCCGTCACTAGAGCGGTTGGGGTGTAGGCTATAGGAGGCTAGGGTGTAATGGTATTGGTGGTATACCATTACACCCTAGCCTCCTATAGCCTACACCCCAACCGCTCTAGTGACGGCAATCGGACCTCCCACATCCTATGGGTCAACATGTTTCAGCCAGTGCCTTCTATCTATGCTGGCTTTCTTCAGGACCTTAAAAATGTGAGTGCAATTAAACTAGTGGGTGTGTGGTACAGACTATGTGTCTACACGCCCTAAGGTGTTTATCTATGTGTGAGAGGGGGGGATTCCCTTCTCAAGAACACCTGTACATGTAACATAAATAGACAGAGACAAAACATACAGGGAAAAAGAGAGTCACTCGGTTGTATGTTATTAGACATATCCGATTGCCGTCACTAGAGCGGTTGGGGTGTAGGCTATAGGAGGCTAGGGTGTAATGGTATTGGTGGTATACCATTACACCCTAGCCTCCTATAGCCTACACCCCAACCGCTCTAGTGACGGCAATCGGATATGTCTAATAACATACAACCGAGTGACTCTCTTTTTCCCTGTATGTTTTGTCTCTGTCTATTTATGTTACATGTACAGGTGTTCTTGAGAAGGGAATCCCCCCCTCTCACACATAGATAAACACCTTAGGGCGTGTAGACACATAGTCTGTACCACACACCCACTAGTTTAATTGCACTCACATTTTTAAGGTCCTGAAGAAAGCCAGCATAGATATAAGGCACTGGCTGAAACATGTTGACCCATAGGATGTGGGAGGTCGTAACTCGCCTCTAACATCCAACAGCCTTATTTTTAACCGCTGACGGAGGCCCAGGTATTAAAGTCTAATTTACCCTCGGGTACTGGGACCCCCGCCTAGCCGTTTTAAAATTTCACTTTCATAACACCCTTCACTGCACACTCAGCAAAATACCTGCTCCGCTGTAATCAGGCGTCGAAGCACACCCGGGACACGCTAGGTGTCACTGGGTGGGGCCCGATGATGAAGCATGCCACCAACTAGGTTGGTGGGTGAGGGCTTTCTGAACACACTCACCAGGTGTTCTCACTCCATGACAAAACATACATGAGTCTCTTTATTTATTTTCTTAATTATGAGCTAGTCTTCTTTTGATTAAAATCATGAACAACCAACAAGCCAACTGTCTAAAGGCAGACAATGAGGGCTCTCCCCCCCTCCCGCCGCTCAAAGAATGTCATGTTTCCGCCTAGAGCGCCATGCAAGTACACATGGCGGGAAGCACACTCTTGAAAACCGCACCATTGCTCAAAATAAATCCAAGTCTCGGAGGAACCATAACACAGCCCAAGAGAGCGATAATACGAAGTGTCATTTCTGGACGAAGTGGAGCAGGGCACACTGATGTGTGGGATTTCCACGCCCCTCCGACTTTGAAGCTGAGTGAACCGGGTTCGAGTCTGGCAGGAGGCTTATGCTTAGGCAGTGATTTTGCGCAAATCACTCCATGCCTAAATATGATTGTGTTCGTCTGTAGCACAACTGGTGCTAATGTAAAGTGCTCTGATATCTTCGGGCGTAGTTTGCGCTAATTAAAACTGCAACAAAAAAAGGCCAAAGACCACGTAGTATTGCCTATTTTCAACTTTATAATCGTCAAACATTTAAAAAAAAGTTAATTCGACATAGTTATTTAAGAGCCTGTCGCAGAGGCCGTGAAATGTGTTGGTAGGATCAGCATCGAGGGCAAGGATCAGATGCCCATGTAACCTAACATCACCCTTTAAGTTCCTGCTGTTCAACAGCTCCGTAGTTCGGAGGAAGGCTGCTGTCATGTCACGCGCTGGTAAACACACCTCTGATCACAGCTGCTTTCATGTCACGCACTGGTACACACACCTCTGATCACAGCTGCTGTCATGTGACGCTCTGGTACACACACCTCTGATCATAGCTGCTGTCATGTCACGCGCTGGTACACACACCTCTGATCACAGCTGCTGTCATGTCACGCGCTGGTACACACACCTCTGATCACAGCTGCTGTCATGTCACGCACTGGTACACACACCTCTGATCACAGCTGCTGTCATGTCAGGCGCTGGTAAACACACCTCTGATCACAGCTGCTGTCATGTGACGCGCTGGTACACACACCTCTGATCACAGCTGCTGTCATGTGACGCTCTGGTACACACACCTCTGATCATAGCTGCTGTCATGTCACGCGCTGGTACACACACCTCTGATCACAGCTGCTGTCATGTGGCGCTCTGGTACACACACCTATGATCACACCTCCTGTCATGTCAGGCACTGGTAAACACACCTCTGATCACATCTGCTGTCATGTGATGTGCTGGTACACACACCTCTGATCACAGCTACTGTCATGTGGCGCTCTGGTACACACACCTATGATCATAGCTGCTGATATGTCACACGCTGGTACACACACCTCTGATCACAGCTGCTGTCATGTCAGGCGCTGGTACACACACGTCTGATCACAGCTGCTGTCATGTCACGCGCTGGTACACACACGTCTGATCACAGCTGCTGTCATGTCACGTGCTGGTACACACACCTCTGATCACAGCTGCTGTCATGTCACGCACTGGTACACACACCTCTGATCACAGCTGCTGTCATGTCAGGCGCAGATAAACACAACTCTGATCACAGCTGCTGTCATGTGACGCGCTGGTACACACACCTCTGATCATAGCTGCTTTCATGTCACGCGCTGGTACACACACCTCTCATCACAGCTGCTGTCATGTCAGGTGCTGGTACACACACATCTGATCACAGCTGCTGTCATGTCATGCGCTGGTACACACACGTCTGATCACAGCTGCTGTCATGTCAGGCGCTGGTACACACACCTCTGATCACAGCTGCTGTCATGTGATGCGCTGGTACACACACCTCTGATCACAGCTACTGTCATGTGGCGCTCTGGTACACACACCTATGATCATAGCTGCTGTCATGTCACACGCTGGTACACACACCTCTGATCACAGCTGCTGTCATGTCAGGCGCTGGTACACACACGTCTGATCACAGCTGCTGTCATGTCACGCGCTGGTACACACACGTCTGATCACAGCTGCTGTCATGTCACGTGCTGGTACACACACCTCTGATCACAGCTGCTGTCATGTTACGCACTGGTACACACACCTTTGATCACAGCTGCTGTCATGTCAGGCGCTGGTAAACACAACTCTGATCACAGCTGCTGTCATGTGACGCGCTGGTACACACACCTCTGATCACAGCTCCTGTCATGTGACGCTCTGGTACACACACCTCTGATCATAGCTGCTGTCATGTCACGCACTGGTACACACACCTCTGATCACAGCTGCTGTCATGTCAGGCGCTGGTACACACACCTCTGATCACAGCTGCTGTCATGTCACGCGCTGGTACACACACGTCTGATCACAGCTGCTGTCATGTCACGCGCTGGTACACACACCTCTGATCACAGCTGCTGTCATGTCACGCGCTGGTACACACACCTCTGATCACAGCTGCTGTCATGTCATGCGTTGGTACACACACGTCCGATCACAGCTGCTGTCATGTCACGCGCTGGTACACACACCTCTGATCACAGCTGCTGTCATGTCACGCACTGGTACACACACCTCTGATCACAGCTGCTGTCATGTCAGGCGCTGGTAAACACACCTCTGATCACAGCTGCTGTCATGTGACACGCTGGTACACACACCTCTGATCACAGCTGCTGTCATGTCACGGGCTGGTACACACACGTCCGATCACAGCTGCTGTCATGTCACGCGCTGGTACACACACGTCCGATCACAGCTGCTGTCATGTCACGCGCTGGTACACACACGTCTGATCACAGCTGCTGTCATGTCACGGGCTGGTACACACACCTCTGATCACAGCTGCTGTCATGTCACGCGCTGGTACACACACCTCTGATCACAGCTGCTGTCATGTCATGCGCTGGTACACAGACCTCCGATCACAGCTGCTGTCATGTCACGCGCTGGTACACACACCTCTGATCACAGCTGCTGTCATGTCACGCACTGGTACACACACCTCTGATCACAGCTGCTGTCATGTCAGGCGCTGGTAAACACATCTCTGATCACAGCTGCTGTCATGTGACGCGCTGGTATACACACCTCTGATCAGAGCTGCTGTCATGTGACGCTCTGGTACACACACCTCTGATCATAGCTGCTGTCATGTCACGCGCTGGTACACACACCTCTGATCACAGCTGCTGTCATGTCAGGCGCTGGTACACACACCTCTGATTACAGCTGCTGTCATGTCACGCGCTGGTACACACACCTCTGATTACAGCTGCTGTCATGTCACGCGCTGGTACACACACCTCTGATCACAGCTGCTGTCATGTCACGCGCTGGTACATACACCTCTGATCACAGCTGCTGTCATGTGAAGTGCTGGTACACACACCTCTGATCACAGCTGCTGTCATGTGACGCGCTGGTACACACACCTCTGATCACAGCTGCTGTCATGTCATGCGCTGGTACACAGACCTCCAATCACAGCTGCTGTCATGTCACGCGCTGGTACACACACGTCTGATCACAGCTGCTGTCATGTCATGCACTGGTACACACACCTCTGATCACAGCTGCTGTCATGCCACGCGCTGGTACACACACCTCTGATCACAGCTGCTGTCATGTCACGCGCTGGTACACACACGTCTGATCACAGCTGCTGTCATGTCACGCGCTGGTACACACACCTCTGATCACAGCTGCTGTCATGTGATGCACTGGTACACACACCTCTGATCACAGCTGCTGTCATGTCACACGCTGGTACACACCCCCCTGATCACAGCTGCTGTCATGTGACACGCTGGTGCACACACCTCTGATCACAGCTGCTGTCGTGTCACCGGCTGGTACACACACGTCCGATCACAGCTGCTGTCATGTCACACGCTGGTACACACACGTCTGATCACAGCTGCCTTCATGTCACGCGCTGGTACACACACCTCTGATCACAGCTGCTGTCATGTCATGCGCTGGTACACACACGTCCGATCACAGCTGCTGTCATGTCACGCGCTGGTACACACACGTCTGATCACAGCTGCTGTCATGTCATGCACTGGTACACACACCTCTGATCAGAGCTGCTGTCATGCCACGCGCTGGTACACACACCTCTGATCACAGCTGCTGTCATGTCACGCGCTGGTACACACACGTCTGATCACAGCTGCTGTCATGTCACGCGCTGGTACACACACCTCTGATCACAGCTGCTGTCATGTGATGCACTGGTACACACACCTCTGATCACAGCTGCTGTCATGTCACGCGCTGGTACACACACCCCTGATCACAGCTGCTGTCATGTGACACGCTGGTGCACACACCTCTGATCACAGCTGCTGTCGTGTCACCGGCTGGTACACACACGTCCGATCACAGCTGCTGTCATGTCACACGCTGGTACACACACGTCTGATCACAGCTGCCTTCATGTCACGCGCTGGTACACACACCTCTGATCACAGCTGCTGTCATGTAATGCACTGGTACAGACACGTACGATCACAGCTGCTGTCATGTCACGCGCTGGTACACACACGTCTGATCACCGCTGCTGTCATGTCATGCGCTGGTACACACACCTCTGATCACAGCTGCTGTCATGTCACGCGCTGGTACACACACCTCTGATCACAGCTGCTGTCATGTCTCTCGCTGGTATACACACGTCCGATCACAGTTGCTGTCATGTGACGCGCTGGTACACACACCTCTGATCACAGCTGCTGTCATGTGACGCGCTGGTACACACACGTCTGATCACAGCTGCTGTACTTGAAGCAGCACGAGCCCTCCTCACATTCTAAGCAGGCTTCCCACCTCCTCCCTCGGACAAGAAGCGGAACACAGCCCCACTTCACCGAGGTCACCCTGCTTTTTAGGGCTCGCCTAGCCATTGGGCTAAGTATAAGAATAACATCTTATTTGAATGCATTCAATGTGCTAATATTATGAGAATATACATTTTATTTTACAATTTAATTTAGAACCGTGGAGAAACTATAGAATTGTTGCAAAATGTTTAAGATGCGATTGTCAGATATTCCTTTTTATGATGGGCACAATCTGATGAGCTTTGTGGGGGTCAACAGGGCGTAAAAGACATTGTCTTTTACAATGCCAATACTTGATTAATGCTTCACAAAGGGAAATAAATAATAATATTAACAATGCCAATAGCTATAAACAATGTCATTGCAAGACCTATTGCATTGTAAATGCTTGTTTATAGGAAGCCAGTGAAGTAAAGGAAGAACATGAGAAACTCATTGGCGTTTGGTTATTGCCATAAGCAGCAGAGTGGCTGCATTTTGGACGACCTGAACTTTATTTTAGAAACTTTTCTAAATGTTGGTGAATTCATCCGCTATAATAATCTATTTTAGCAAGAATAAGTTCTGAGATTTCCGTAAGTCAAAAGGGATAAAGGTAAAGATTTTCTTGAAGATTCGGAATATGAAAAAATGGGAGGAAGTGACAAAATGTCGGTGTCCTTCAAAAGAGTTTGTTCTCAAAGTATATACGAAGATTTTTGACTCAGGTAATCGAGGTAGGCAGCACCCCAACTCCTGCAGCCACCAGGTGGGGCCCAGAACAATGAGTTCCTGCCTAAAAAGCAGAACCTTGATTTTACCCGAGCTCAGTTTTAGACCGTTTTTTTACATCCAACTACGGACTTGTAGCATACACTCATGGAGGTGCAGTGCCATCAGGGTTGCTGGCCACAGACCCCAAAATGTGGGTGTCATCAGCAGAGGATACCATTGCAAAGCCAAAAGATTTTAGAAGGTTAGCCAAAGGGGTTATGTTTAAGTTAAAAAGGGTCGAACTAAGGGCAGAGCCCTGCAGAATCACACACGGTCAACAGAAAAAGGGCGACTTGAAGCCACTGACATCAACAAATTGCTCTATATCTGAAAGGAAAGATTTAACGAGCTTGAGGGCCTTGCCCCTGACCCCTAAAGTGAAGAGACAGTCAATAAGAAGGCTTTGGTTAACTGTTGAAAGCTGCAGAGAGTTCGACAAGATCAGGGCAGCATTTCCACCTGTGTCAAGGGTTTGCCGTATCTCTACTGAGGCAGTAATCAGAGATAGCCCATCTGTTGGCTTCTAAAGTCAAATTGGGTGGCATCCAGAAGTGAATTATTATTAATAAAATTTGAAAGCTCAGAGTTCGCAGCCTTCTCCACAACCTTTGCAGGGAAGGGAAGACGCAAGATAGGCCTGTAATTATTTCTATCGCTACTGACTACGTTTTTTAGGAGAGGTAGAACGGAGGCCATTCTCTATTCCATAGGAAAATAACCAGACGTGAACATCCTGTTGAGGATGTCCCCAAGGAGCCTGGAGATGGCCTCAGGCGGTAAATGAAGAATTCCGGGAGGGCCGGGATCCAAGGGAGAGCTACATATAATTTGGCTAAATAATGATTGAACTTGATCTTCTGATAGAAGATTAAAAGATAGCAGAAACGTATCTCCTGCTGAAGGACGAGCTACCCGTGTCATAGGGCGGGGGGGGCGTGTTTTCTGTTGTACTGATCGAGTCGGGAGGTGGTATCTGCCAGTACCAGACACTCCCTGATCCCAATTCCTTGGCTGGCCTGTTTACTGTTGTTCTGCGAGGTCTGAGGGGGTGGTAGCCATCAGTACCAGTTCAATGCCTGTGTCCTTCTCATTGGTTATACCACAGGGAGGATGCTTGTGCGAACAGGTATTATAGGTAGCTTTGACCATATCTTGAAAAAAAGTTGCTAACAAATTGCAGAAGGATTGGTTGGCTGTAATGTTTTTAGGTCAGGAAGCTTGCTCGGTTTTACCACCGTCGCAAAGAGTTCTTTGGGGATGTTTAAAGAAGATTTAATTTTGACGACACAGTAACTGGATTTTGCTTTAAAAATTATATCATGGTAGGCCTGAATGGCGTGCTTGTATGGGATTTTATCACAGGGATCATAGTGGATGTGCCGTTTTCTTTCTAATGTTTAACTAAACAAGGGGAGTGATTCCTTTAAGGAAGAATGAGGCTGGAATCTAGAAACTAATATCAAAAAAACAAGGTGCCTCAAACACCATAAATAACAAACCATTACTTTATTAGCAGAGGTCCCTTTTATTGACCCTGTATTTATTTCATTTGATCATATTTTCTCTATTTTTATCCCTGTTTAGTATTTCTTCACCATTATATACAACACAAAATATTTGAAAAAGAGGAAGAAAACATGACATTTATATACACAACATGACAAATATGTTACAAAAAACTAATTACACATATACAGCAAAAACTTGTGTTTTGAATTTTTGAAAACTTTTTTCGATTATCACATTTGCAATATTTCATATAAAAAGAAAACAATTTGACACCTTGGGGGCGATTCCGATCCTGGAAAAAAACTGCCCTTATGAAGCGTATCCGGAGCCATCTCCATACGAATAGTACACATCCCGTACGACCCGGCGAGTACGATCCGGACCGGGCTACCAGGACGCGATTCGTACGGTCCACGTCAGGGAGGTAAGATTCGTACGGAAAAGCGCACAATCACACATGCACCGTACGGTGCGTACACCCCAAGATCGCATGGGTACGCTTCGTACCCCTGCGATCATGCGGTGTACGCACCGCACCCCGCGATCGCAGGGTGTACGTACCGTACACCCAGTGAACATGGGGTACGGTGCGTACACCCCAAGATCGCGGGGTACGGTGCGTACACCGCATGATCGCAGGGGTACGCATCGTACCCCTGCGATCATGGAGTGTACGTACCAGACCCAGGGGGTGGGGGGCGTTCTGTACCTGTTTCGAGGCGAACTCTGCCTTTACGGATGTTTTCGGCTCCCATAAAAAAGAGTCGTACGGTGCATACCCGACATGATTCGTACTTGCCGGGTCGGGAATACCAGCCACGAAGCATATGGATGTCGCGTCCGCGGGAAAATCATACAGGGATTCGAGTCGTACGGTCTCTGTACGATTCGTACGGAGTCCAGCCCCTGGTACGAATTGTACTTCCTCATTCGAACAGGGACGTTGAAGGTGTACGATTTGTACGTGAAAAACGCTCCGTACGGCTATACGGAGCATTTTTTTCCGTATCGGAATCGGCCCCCTTGTGTCAGGACTATGTACAATGTTCGTCCTGTCCACCTGTCCTGGCTTATGGTCCTTTTACGGTGGTCTGAAAGAAATTTCTAAAATTATTTACACTAGGGGAGTTTTGTCCTATTTCAATTCAAGCACATGAATAGAGTTCAACTTGTCTTGAAGTAATTCTTTCTAGACCACTTTGTTGTACCAACGCGTTTTGACCTTGCAGCTGTGGGACCAGCACCTTGTTTTGTCTCAAGGTCTTCCTCAGGGCTGATATTGTTTGTAGTGGGACGGGTTTTTGGTGTCGTCGTATTCGTTGAAGAGCTTATTTGCTTCTTCTTTGTTACCCTCTCTTGTGTGGTGGTTATCTTATTCTGGGGTCTGGAATGGCGCTTGAAGTAGCACTTACTTCTTGTCCTTTCAAGTCCGGACTGGGGGTTCTGGCCGCTCTATCCCTCCTGCCTGCTATCTTCCATTTTCAACTTTCTCTCATTCGAGTATTTTTGATATTAGTTTTCTTTCTAGCCTTCTGCAGGCTTGTTTGTGAGCTCTAAGGTTCTCGTCAAACCAAGGTTCGAGGGGAAAAAATTGTTTGTTTTTCTGATTTTTAAATGGAGCAAGCGAATGGAGACTGGAGTCAATCCACTGCTGATAATCATCCGTGGCTGCATCTAAATCTGCAGTATTCTCAAGCATAGATTGATTGACCTGTGCCATCATTAGTTCAGGGGTCATTTTATGCCAGGAGCGGCATAAGGACCACAGCGGCTGAGGATGAACAGTGAGAACATCCGTTTCCAAATTCAGTTGAAGCATAACTGCACGATGGTCTAACCAGAGAAGTGGACATGCAGAAGTGACTTGAAGAGAGGGATTGTCTGAGAAAATACCATCTGAGTGGCCGGCTGAGTGTGTCGGAGCCGTCACTAACGGGGTGAGACCGAGACTTGCCCCAGGGTCTGAGAGATCGATATTATCTTTATCCGCTGAATTTTCAAGATGGAAATTGAAGTCACAGGGTAGAGTGAAATCAAGGGAATTGGATTTAATGTCCTAGAGCTGATTGTTACTATTTGAGAAGGCTGTCCTAGGGTCTGGGGGTCGGTAAATAAGTACCCCATTGAAGGAGTAAGGATTAGAAAGAGGAATTTTATATGCAAGTGCTTCATAATCAGATGCGGCCGGTAATGTCTCAAAGGAGGCATTGAGGTTGTCCCTGTAAATGATTGTTAACCCACCACCCCTTTCCCTAAATGATCATGCCTGAAATTGCACAACAATTAGATCTGGGTGGGATGAAGCATATGCTCAGGTCTCAGTGATGAAAGCAAAATCCAGTGCACAAACTTCTAGAAAGTCCGCAAAATAGGATGCACTCTCTGTTAGAGACCATGCATTAATAAACATGCCTCTGATTTCTCTCTGAGGAGTGGGTAACCTGAAGACATGCGGTGTAGGAGAGCTAAGTGCGACAATCCTAGAGGTGCTCAGAGTGAGCTTTCAATCTGGGCAACTATTCTTGCCGATAGTATCATTCAGAATCAAAGTAGGGCCTAAACAAGGGTTACCTAAAGGTTAGAAAGTGAGCAGCTCATCCTGTACATAGCGGATACGAACAGTCGGTTGGGGGGTGAAACCAACAGGAGGACCGGCGCTGAGCACAGTCTAAGCCTGTACGGGCTTAGACGAGCTTGTCTTAGGCGCCACTTTGGCGCGCCGTAGATCTGTCTTTATAGCACAACCTCCGGGGGGGGTGTCAGAGAGGCATGTACGAAACGAAAGTACTACTCATCACAATATTAGCAAGTTTAAAAGATAATGTGAGGGCAAAATATAAACCTAATTAGGGTCCAGCAACCCCTGCGCCCTTTACACGCTCCCTGGTGAAGAAAATAAATGGTGTCCAACGCTAGCAACACATAAAACAAAAGTCATAACAATCCACCATTGCGCCCTCGCCGCCGTCCCCCGCTTTCGAAGAGCCACCAGAGGGGGAAGGTCCTTCTCCCACCTGGCCGCCAAGACTTGGAACTCCCTCCCGACTCACCTCCGCCTGACCCAGGACCACCTCGCCTTCAGGAAGCAGCTCAAGACCTGGCTGTTCGAGCAGTAGCGGACCCCCCCTCCCCTAGCGCCTTGAGACCCTCCGGGTGAGTAGTGCGCTATATAAATGCAGTGATTGATTGATTGACCATTCCAGTGTGGCGGCAGGGGTGCCAGATACATCCCAAAAGTACATGCTTGTGTAATACAGGGAAATAAAAAATCTGCACATGGTGCTGCTGACAGAAGTCCTGTCTGGAAGGAAGATCTGCACAGGGCACAGCTGACAGAAGTCCCGCCTGGATAGAAGATCCGCACAAGGCACAGTTGACAGAAGTCCTGCCTGGTAGGAACATCAACACAAAGTGCAAGCGACACAAGCCATGCCCGGAAGGAAGGTCTGCACAAGGCGCTGCTGACAGAAGTCCTGTCTGGAAGGAAGATCTGCACAGGGCACAGCTTGCAGAAGTCCCGCCTGGAGGAAAGATCCGCACAAGGCACAGCTGACAGAAGTCATTGACCATTCCAGTGTGGCGGCAGGGGTGCCAGATACATCCCAAAAGTACATGCTTGTGTAATACAGGGAAATAAAAAATCTGCACATGGTGCTGCTGACAGAAGTCCTGTCTGGAAGGAAGATCTGCACAGGGCACAGCTGACAGAAGTCCTGCCTGGAAGGAAGATCCGCACAAGGCGCAGCTGACAGAAGTCCTGCCTAGAAAGGAAGATCTGCACAAGGCGCAGCTGACATCATTTCTGCCTGGTAGTAACCTACAAGCAGTCAGAGACCCACAAACCACAAGATCCTTCAAGTCCAGCTAGCCACACTGGACACAATGTACACCAAAGGCCTGATTTAGATTTCAGCGGATGGTTTATTCCATCACAAATGTGACAGGTATCCTGCCCACCCCATTAAAAATGCATTACATCCTGTGGCAATTATAATGAAGCAGACAGGATATCTGTCACGTTTTGATTAGGCCTTGGTGTAGTTCGCAGAGTATTACTCCGCTGAACTCCACGAAGTGCCAGGGAAACTCCGCCGCACTCCGCGGACTTACGCGAGTGGCAGAGTTTGTTAAGTTGCGCTGCTCTCACTGATTTTTGGGCCAGGATTTTGTCCCGCACTGTAAAATCAGCACGAACTGCACTACGCGTCATGCCAGAGGGCGCTGCTGCTTTCTGCCGCTCAAATTGACATTCTAGTCGAGTGGCAGCTTCATGAACGAGAATGGCAGATTTCTACACTCGAGTGGTCGCGACCTGCCGCGACCTCCCGCAATGATAAATCTCACCAGGAGGAGGTCTAGCGCGTTATATTTTCTCACAAGTGCTCGTCATCTATCCGTTGGCGAACAGCTTGAGAAAAAAAACTCTGTTCTGCATCACTTTGTGGAGTTTTTTGGAACGGAGAGGGCAAAACTTTTCGAGTTCTGCCGGCAGAGCGGAATTCTTCACCCATCCCTAGTTTTTAGGCAATAATCTGTTGAACAAATTCCTAACTAGGCTCTATGGGCCCGATTCACAGAATGAACTTAAGACTAAATCCTAAACTTACTACTATTTGGTATTCACAGAATACACTTACTACTTTCGGTATTCACAGAATACACTTACTACTTTTGGGATTCACAGAGTGAACTTACTGCTTTCGGTATTCACAGAATAGATTTAAGACTACTAACTTTACGTCTGCACTCGGGCTGGGAATTCCGGCCTGGAGGCGGAGCTTCTGGCTTGGAGGTGGCGCTTGTGGCCCAGAGGCAGGGCTTGCGGCCCGGAGGTGGAGCTTGTCGCTTGGAGGCGGAGCTTCCGGCTCGGATGTGGAGATTTAGCCATGGCTGAAATGTCCACCTCCGGGCCGGAAGCTCCGCCTCTGGGCCGCAAGCCCCGCCCCCAAGCTGAAGCTCCTCCGCCTCCGGGCCGGAATTTCCGGCCCGAGTGCGGACGTAAAGTTAGTAGTCTTAAATCTATTCTGTGAATACCGAAATTAGTAAGTTCATTCTGTGAATCCCGAAAGTAGTAAGTTCACTCTGTGAATCCCGAAATTAGTAAGTGCATTCCGTGAATACCAAATAGTAGTAAGTTTAGGATTTAGTCTTAAGTTCATTCTGTGAATCGGGCCCTATGTCTGCAATAAGTGTTGTAGAAGAAGTGAGATCCATGGCCTTGTGACTATCAGGCCGTTATCTGACTTCTGATGAACCCCACAAAGTGAGTGCGCAGCCAGAAGGCAGTAGAGGGGCAGAAGGACAGGAAATTAGGTAAACTTGAATATGAGAAATATGGAACGGTAGAAATGCTGCATCACCTGTGGATAACAGACACCTCTTCCCGCTCTTCCAAATGCCCATCCGGTCACAAAGTGGCATCCTGGGCCCCAAACGGACAACATCATGCCAAATGCCATGTAATGGTGGAAAAGGGGGAAAAAAAGAGTAATATGCACACATCTGCTGCGGGGATATGTCAGGTAAATTATTGGTTGTGATGGATTCTCTATAAGTACTAAATGACTAATATCGTTGAATATTATATTATATGAATCAACGTTTGTTTGCCTTACCTGCGCATATAATGTACAGGATGGGCCTAACAGTGAACCCCTCGTTCTGTTTTACACAAAAGCCCCAGAAGGAGCTGCATCTTACAGAACTTTATCTACTTTAGGAAGTACTAAAGGCTTGCTTTTGAAAGTTATCTTTCGGGGCCAGAACCGGGTGCTGTAGGCTGCACTAGTTTCAGGGAGATGGACAGATGTTATGGCGATAGGAAACCCCCCTCAACTCACAATAATGTTCCAAACTGCCAGGTTAGAAGAAACCAGATATGCTTGAACCAAGGGAGCTGTTGAAAGTGTCCAAGGTGGCTTATGAACAGCGAGGTAAAGACAGTTGGTATTTGAGATGATCTTAAGTGAATCGGAAAGGAACGAGAAGAAGTGTGTGAATGGAGTTACTTTCTTTGTATACTTCATAAAGAGTTACTGGACATTTTGCAGCCCAGCCTGATCTATCTCTTTTTCTAAAATCTATTGCTGTTTAAATGAAATCTTGACCATATGCGTCTATCTTAAGCTATACCGCTAAGCACTTGGGAGCTCCGTGAGCGCCCTTACTTTGCTAAGTTACTCTGTAAACACTGGTAAATCACCTCCTTTTCAGACATTAATAAGATGTTACCCTATCAACAGATTTTTTTGTTAAATATCTGTGTATGATGAAATATTCCTTGCTAAGTTTCAAAGGCGGTAAAGAAGAAGGGGGAGATTTACTAACATTTTGTGCCGTATTGTTATCACAAAAGTGGCACAAAACAGCACAAAATCCCTTTTTCCTAATTTCCTTTCAAGCAAATAATGTAAAATTAATGTGAAGCAGCGCATAGTACTGAGTTACATTACTTTGCGCCATGGGGCCTGCCAAGGGTGGTGCATGGCCGTTCCCGTGCAACCACCCAAGGTATCTCACGCTAAACCCAATTTACCAAATACAGTAGATTGAGGTTAGCATGAGAAAAGTGCACTCTTTTAAACTAGGTGCAAGGAAGGAGAAATGCTTTCATTTCTCCTTCCTTTTCTAACTTTGCATGCGTGCTGCAATGTGCAACACGTATACAAAATGGGAAAAGCTTTCCCTCGTGTCTAGGGATCGTATTTTGTACAGGAAGGGTGTTCTTCCTGTACAAAATCTATGCTGGACTCACACACACACACACACACAATCTAGTGCTCTGGTGCTAAGGTGTGTGCATGGTGCAGGGCTGTTGTAATCAGTGCCAGCGCAAGGGAAAGGGAAGGAGAGAGCCATATATTTGAAAATATGGTCCTCTCCTTCTCCCTTCCTGTCGCGCAACGAAGCGCAGCGTAGCCTTGCGCTGGGGGGGGGGGCTGCGCTGCTGTGTGGAGATTTGGTAAATCTCCTCCGAAATTTCTTTTACAACCAGTTAAACATTGTGAATTCTGATTCCATTATGTTTCAATTTAGTAATGCTAAATATCTTTACATCCAACAGAAAACCATCCTTGGATGTATGAAATGACCATCAATAAAGAAGCTAATGCTGTAAATCTTCAATAATAGCAGAAATAATGAGCTACAATATTCAGGAAAACATCAGCGCAGTCAGCGACAGGGGAACCTGCACACAAACTGACAGATCTCGGATGAAGCATCAAGGGCAGTTCAGTGATTGTAAAAGGCCGAACTGTACACCTCCACGCCACAAGACGAAGAAATGAACTTAGGAAAATTAAGGCAACAACAATAACAAATCGCCTCCTGTATAAACAGGTGTCCAACACCACCTTTGATCATGGGATCGGTATGATGTGATTACCGCAGTGCTCTTTTTTTTTCTAATATAATGACAAGCCATCATTTAGTACTCTAGGTGAATTGCAAACTCTTTCTGGGTAACTCACAACAGTCAGAGAAAAGCACAACAGAGCGGAGCCAGACAACTGACGGGTAAAAGAAAGAGGAGTTCTTGCATCTACAATACAACAGACTGTCTCAATTTGCACCGGCCAAACGGAAGATACAGATTTACCCGCAAGCGTGCATAGCCATAATCCAATCTAAAGGCCCAATCGCCTAAAAAGACACCTTCTACATATTAGAAGTGTGGCAAATGTTTGGTGGCTATTGTATTTTATTGTTAAAACAGAAATCAAATGTGTAAAATACCGCACACATATAAAGTGTGTGAGAAAAACACAAGTGCTTTTTCAGCCATGTTGGCCCATCAAGAAATACAGTCAAGGGATGTAGACAAATATATACCCGACCCACAGACACTAACCAAGAAAGAAGAATCATACACATGCAGCGAGAGCTTTAGTTTGTCATCACTACTCAAGATTCATCAGCACATGTACACAGGCGAAAAACCATTCAAGTGCAGTGAATGTGTCAAGAGCTTTAGTAGATTACCAAAACTACAAAGACACCAGCGAACACATACAGGAGAAAAGCCATTCAAGTGCAGTGAATGTGCAAAGAGCTTTAGTCAGTTATCAAACCTTCAAAGTCATCAGCAAACTCACACAGGAGAAAAGCCATTCAAGTGCAGTGAATGTGCAAAGAGCTTTAGTCACTTATCAAACCTACAAAGACACCAGCGAACACACACAGGGGAAAAGCCATTCAAGTGCAGTGAATGTGCAAAGTACTTCAGTGAGTTATGGATCCTTCAAAGACATCAACGAACACACACAGGGGAAAAACCATTCAAGTGCAGTGAATGTGTAAAGAACTTTAGTAACTTATCAAACCTTCAAAGACATCAGCGAACTCACACAGGAGAAAACCCATTCAAGTGCAGTGAATGTGTAAAGAACTTTAGTAACTTATCAAACCTACAAAGACACCAGCGAACACACACAGGGGAAAAGCCATTCAAGTGCAGTGAATGTGTGAAGAGCTTTAGCCAATTATCAGTGCTTAAAAGCCATCAGCGAACACACACGGGGGAAAAACCATTCAAGTGCACTGAATGTACAAAGTGCTTTAGTGAGTTATCAACCCTTCAAAGCCATCAGCGAACACACACGGGGGAAAAACCATTCAAGTGCACTGAATGTGCAAAGTGCTTTAGTGAGTTATCAAGCCTTCGAAGACATCAGCGAACACACACGGGGGCAAAACCCCATCATTGTAGCGAATGTGACAGTAGTTTTCGTGACTCTTCAGCATTAAGGAATCTTCAGCGAACTCACACAGGAGAAAAACCATTCAAGTGCAATGAATGTGGGAAGAGCTTTAGTCAATTATTAGACCTACAAAGACATCAGCGAACACACACAGGGGAAAAGTCATACCATTGCAATGAATGTGTGAACAGCTTTACCCAGTTTTCAAGCCTTTAAAGACACCAGCGTAGACACACAGGGGAAAAGCCATTCAAGTGCAGTGAATGTGCAAAGTGCTTTAGTCAGTTATCAGACCTAAAAAGTCATCAGCGAACACACACGGGGAAAAAGCCCTATGATTGTAGTGAATGTGACAGTAGTTTTCGTTACTCTTCAGCATTAAGGAATCATCAGCAAACTCACACAGGAGAAAAACCATTCAAGTGCAATGAATGTGGGAAGAGCTTTAGTCGATTATCAGACCTACAAAGACATCAGCGAACACACACGGGGGAAAAGCCATACCATTGCAATAAATGTGTGAAGAGCTTTAGTCAGTTATCAAGCCTTCAAAGACACCAGCGTAGACACACAGGGGAAACGCCATTCAAGTGCCGTGAATGTACAAAGTGCTTTAGTCAGTTATCACAACTTCAAACACATAATCGAACACACACAGGGGAAAACCAAATTCAAGTGCACTGAATGTGCAAAGCAAAAACAACAGGTGATGGACAGAATGCAGAACAATGTCATACATTCACCCCAGTACAGAGATCTGGGCCTAAATCCATTGTTTCAGTTGACTGGGGGTGAGTGTTTGTATTGTCAACGCTCCGTCCCTCACCACCTTTGGTTTTTCTTTTTTCTCTGAATGTGCAAAGTGCTTTAGTCATTTATCATGCCTACAAAGTCATCAGCGAACACAGGGGGGGAAAACCATTCAAGCGCAGTGAATGTGTGAAGAGCTTTAGTCAGTTAGGGAAACAACACTTACAACGCAACTTTTACAACGTACTACCTTTACAACAAAACTTTTACAACGCAACATCCATTACAACGCATGACATTACAACGCAACCATTACAACGCATGTCACTATGACGCATACCACTACAACTAATGCCATTACAACGCAGTCATTACAACGCATACCATTACAACTCATACACATAGTACTCTTACACTATCCAACACTTAACCTACTGTTGCACCCCCTGGAGTTAGAATAGTAATTTTTATCCCTACACTATCCAACACTTACCCTACTGTTGCACCCCCTGGAGTTAGAATAGTAATTTTTACCCCTACACTATCCAACACTTACCCTACTGTTGCACCCCACTGGAGTTAGAATAGTAAATTTTACCCCTACACTATCCAATACTTACCATACATGCAATGTAATGGTATGCGTTGTAAAGGTAGTATGCGTTGTAGTGGAATGCGTTGTAAAGGTAGTTTTTAAAGATGCGTTATAATGGCATGCGATGTAATGGGATGCATTGTAATGGATCTTGCGTTTTAAAAAATGCGTTGTAAAGGTATGCGTTGTAAAAGTATGCATTGTAGTGACATACATCCGTCAGTTATCAAGCCTTCAAAGACACCAGCGTAGACACACAGGGGAAAAGCCATTCAAGGGCAGTGAATGTGCAAAGTGCTTTAGTCGCTAATCAAATCTCCAAACACATCAGCGAATACACACAGGTAAAACACCATTCAAGTGCAGTGAATGTACAAAGTGCTTTAGTCAGTTATCACAACTTCAAACACATAATCGAACACACACAGGGGAAAACCAAATTCAAGTGTACTGAATGTGCAAAGTGCTTTAGTCATTTATCAGACCTACAAAGTCGTCAGCGAACACACACGGGTAAAAAACCCTATCATTGTAGCGAATCTGACAGTAGTTTTCGCAGCTCTTCAGCAATAAGGTGTCATCTGCGAACTCACACAGGAGAAAAACCATTCAAGTGCAGTGAATGTGCAAAGTGCTTTAGTTGATTATCACAACTTCTGAGTCGACAGTGAACACACACGGGGGAAAAACCCTATTATTGTAATGAATGTGGCAGTAGTTTTCGCTTCTCTTCAGCATTAAGGTATCATCAGTGAACTCACACAGAAGAAAAACCATTCAAGTGCAATGAATGTGGGAACAGCTTTAGTCACTTATCAGATCACACTTCCTGTAAATACAACACTGAACAATACTGGGACTAACAACGATATTTTCAGCTAACTTGTAGGATTAGTGATAAAACCTATAAACCCAACACACCCAAAGTAGGCATGTTGTTGTCAGGGCTCTGGAGAGGGAAGCTTCATTGGTAAAATGTATATATTACTATTAACAAATGCCACTGCAGTATATGTAATGAACTAAAGCGAAGCACAGGTGTTTAAGAAATAACCTATTTTTAGATATAAAAGAGCATATACCTTGTTTTTAAGTAACATTTGCTCATCTTTTACACACTGTTATCGGTTGTTGGATCAGCTCGTGCCTTGGGCCTTATAACTAACTGTGACCCGTGGCTCCTCTCTGACTTGGCTCTCCCTATTCATTTTGTGCCTTGCCAAACTCTACTTTTTACCATAAATGAACGATTGTAAGCAGCAGACTCTAGTTGAACAATGTGGTGAAATAGCGAAATCCCACATCAAATGCATATATGTGCCAGGACAATCAGTTGCACTCCCAGCAACTCGTCTTCCACACTTGATTGCACCTTGTCCTCAAATGTTCTGAAGGATTTGTCGTATGAATGCCAGAAGTGGCAGTGACATTCACGAAGCTAAAACTAACAGGAGTGTGTGGGAGATTGAGAGGGGGAGAGATAAAGAGAGCGCGAGAGACAAAGAAAGGGGGAGAAAAAGAGAGAAATTAAAGGAGGGGGAACAGCATGTTATTTGTACTCACCTAAAAATAGAAGAAGCAGCAGAATACATGTCAATGTGTGACATCACTAGAGAAACGGGCTGAACACCTGTGAATTTATATGTTTATTTTTAATAGCTATAGACTCATGTCATGCCAATAACAGGGCACAAGTAAGGAAAATAGTAAAGGAGCCCATTATCATATCAAATCACAATGACGTCACATGTAGTGACGTCACAAGAAGTGATGTCAGGCCCCTATAATAATTTTCATGTGAAAGGTTAACGGCCTGTTTTAAAAACAAAAGAAAAGAAACATAAAATAATGTAAAAATAAGTTTTTCGTTTCAGTTTTTATACATTATGTGTTTTTCCCACTATTAGTTTATAACTAAACTCGGAAATGACTGAAAGTGTAAATATTTTTAAACAGATATGTGGAACTTGGAAATTTAATTTTTAAACAGTTTTCAGCGAATAAATAAAATGTGCTTTTAATTTGCGCTTGTTTCCTGACGTTATTCTTTATCCAGCCCCTAAGCCCCAAAGTGTTTCACATTTACAATGTATTAAGCAATAGAAGGGCTAATTTTGTCAAGTTCTCTGTTCCTCTCTTGCGCCACTCACACAAACAAACACTCAGAGGCCTGTGTCTGCAGTGCTGGGGCACAAAGTAACAATTACCAGTTGCAGGCTAAGGAGCTAGGTGGAACTGAGTCCTGTTTCTAGATAATAGTGGCGGGACCCCTTCAAACTGTGGCTACCCCCGACTTGTGCCATGCTGATAAAGCAATAGTGAAATTGAGTAATTTATGATGAATTGAAATGAGAGAAAGAGAAGAAGAGAGCGAGGTGCAGGATATATTAAAGAAAATGAAAAAAAAGAGACACAAGACTTTACCCTGCTCCGTGTACAAGCAATTTACGTAAACAAGTTGTGCTGTGCGTTGTGAACAGGCTGTCACCCCCTTTGTATGTAAATGAGCTTCTGTGACCAGACACCCCTGGCTCCCATCTCTTCCAGCGCGAATGATAATGTGAGCCCTGTAAGATAATCACAAACTAGGGCTTTATTGAGAAACAATAGGCTCCCAGGTCACACAGCTGTGGTCATGTAGGTCTTTATTAGTTTTTTCAATTTACTTTAATTTGCAGCAATTCTCCAGGTTTCTTTTTCTCAGTATTACACTTCAGGTCGCTCATAGCTCTCCATCAGTTAACCGTGTTGTTTGATGTAGGATTTGTTGTTGTTGTTCCTAGACCATGTCCCAATCCCTTTGTCCTCGATTTGTCGGCATGTGTTTTGTCCACACACTGGTCTAGGATGGGCCTTCTCAAGGTAGAAGGCGCTGTAATAGGAATAATAAATCATGAATATATGAAATTGTATGTAAATAAATATGTGCCTTTCAGTTATCAGGCACCACCAGACTCACATCTACACATGTAATTGAGCATCAGACTAAAGGGACTCCTCCCTGTATAAATATGTGCCATCAGTAATCAGGTTGATGGTTCAACTGATAATAAATAATAATAATTCTGAGTTTATACAGCGCCTGGTTACACTAACCAGTGTGTCCCCGCGCTAGTCAATGGCCCCAGCATCCCACCTTACAGCTTCCGTGACCCCGTCCACAAACTAGCCCCTAGGGAAAAGAAAGGTTTTTAATTCCTTCCGGAAAGCCACCTCTGAAGTCTCCACACGGAGCCTGAGGGGTAAGGTATTCTATCTGCGTGCCGCCAGGAAACGGAAGGATCTACCTCCCATTCTGGCCCTTCTGGTTTTAGGAACCTGCATCAAACCAGCACCCTGCGACCGCAGCAGCCGAGTAGGAGTGTACGGTGTGAGCAAGTTGCGCAGGAAACAAGGGCCTTTCCCCTGCGCAATCCTATGGCTGACGCAGAGAGCTTTAAACTGGATGCGCTCCCTAGTAGGCAGCCAGTGAAGAGTCTCCAGAGCTTTTTTAGAGGTGGATCTCTTAGGTAGCATCAACACCAGTCGGGCGGCAGCATTCTGAATATGCTGTAGTCTCTGAAGACACCTCACATTTGCTCCCGAGTAGAGGACATTCCTATAGTCCAGCCTGGAAGTAACCAAGGCGTGGACCAGGGCCCTCCTAGCTGACATGGGGAGCAGATCAAGCGTCTTTCTAAGACTCCGAAGAATGCCAAAGCAGGATCCGGCCACACGTCTGGTGTGTTACTCCAAGGAGATTTTAGAATCGATCCAGATTCCGAGATTTTTAACTTGATCCTTGGGTACAGGTAGAGGGCCCAAAGATTGAGGCCACCATGCTGATGTCCCAACAGACTGAGACTTGCCCACAATAAACACCTCCGTTTTGTCCCAGTTCAATCTGAGACAATTATCAGACATCCATCCAGCCAAGTCTTGGAGACTGGACGCAAACCTGCTGGCTGCATGCTCAGCCGGTTGTGTCTAAGCCACAACCAGCTGCGTATCATCTGCATACGTCACCACTTCCACTCCATATTGCTCAGTTATTAATGCCACAGGCGCCATATAAAGGTTAAAAAGGGTAGGACTCAGACTAGAACCCTGAGGTACCCCTTGATTCAAGTCAAAAGACTCCGAACTGTAGGGCCCTTGCTCAACACGAAAGCTGCGCTCGTGGAGAAAAGAGTCCAGCCAGTCCCATGCGTTCCCTACCACTACGCCCCTCCTCAGACACTGCAGCAAGGTGTGATGCGCCACAGTGTCGAACGCGGCACTGAGATCGTGGAGAATCAGTGCCGCGGTCTGAGCCTCAACCACGTCTCCGCAAGGCCTCTGTAGAGAAGAGTAAGGCAGACTCTGTTGAGTGGCAGGCACGAAAACCCGCCTGAGAGGGATGTAGGAGCCTATGGGCTTCAACATGTGCTGTAAGTTGCTGATTAACCAATTTTTCAGCTATTTTGGCAAAGTAGGGAAGGAGTGATATGGGCCGCAAATTGCTCAATTGGGTCATATTAATCTGAGGCTTTTTCCTAAGTGGAAGCACCACAGCTTGTTTCCTGGTTATCGGCACCCTACCAGATCCAAATGACAATGTTAACAGGTGACTAATATAAGGTGCTAATGCCTCAATATTTCCTCTTAGGATTTTAGCTGGAGCTGGATCTTTAGGTGCGCCAGATTTCACACCTCTAGCTACTTTAATCAGCAGATCCTCATCAGGAACCCTGAACACCCTTAGGCAGTCATTTTCTACTGGTCCATCCGCTGGTGTCTCCTCACTACCGGAGCAAGCCCTAGCCTCATTTGGGAAGGTAGAATAAATATCCTTCACTTTATTATAAAAGAATTCCGCTATTTGATTACAAAATTGCGCAAAGCCCGCCTCCTGTTCCCCCAATAGAGGCCAGTGAGGATAGCTCTTTGTAGACCACAAAAAGTTCCTTAGCGGAACAGTCTGCCTTGTCAATCCGCTCAGTGTAGTGGGCAGAGTGAATTTTCCTTATCAAGGCATGGTACCTTCTGAGGCTGGTTTTATACGCAAGTAGCCCTTTCTCCAGATTCTTTCAAGACGCTTGCATGCCGTCTTAGCCTCCCTTAATCCAGCATTACACCACTCTGCAGATTTAGTTTGCAGCATGGAACCCATGCTGGACCAGGGAGCCATTGTATCTAAGGCAAGCTGAATATGCTGGTCCAGGACTTTACAAGCCCCATCAATTGCTGGGCCTAATCCTTCTGGGGGCCCACCCTGCACCAGGCTGGTGCAGACGTTTTCTGGGGAGAACTTCGCCCATTTTCTCTGCCTTTTATTGGTGCCTCCTACTTTCCCAGAGATGTTTGCCTTGGTATACTGAATTTGGAATGGCACCAAAAAATGGTCCGTCCAAACCATCGGCACAGGAGGATCAGTTTTGAGGGCTTCCCAATTGCAGAAAATTGGGTCCAGCAGATGTCCTAACCAGTGAGTGGGTAGCTCAGACTTTAATACTAATTTTAGGGTTAACAAATCTTGATGAACCTCTTGGGCCAGGGCATTGGAGTCATCGTCGAAATGCAGGTTAAGATCCCCTAACAGAATGAATTTCTCATACCGCATGGCTGGGGCCAGTATATTATGTATGAGGCTAGCAGAAAATTGATTGCTGCCTCCCTGAGGTCTACAAACAAGAAGACCTTTAATTATGTAGTTATTCGATACTGTTATGGAAAAAGCACCAGCTTCACTATCGGATATGGTTACTGGCTCCATAGTACATTTAATATTGTCCTTATGGATCACCGCGATCCCTCCCCCCCTCCCGCAGGGTCTATCCAACCTTCATATCCCATATCCAGGGGGCAAAGTGTCCAATATTTCAGGGGCCGAATCCTCATCTAACCAGGTTTCCGTTATGAAAAGAATGTCCAACTGACTGTCAATCAGAAGGTCCTGTATTTCCACACTGTGTTTCTTGGGTGACCTACAATTAATTAGGGCACAGCTAAGCTCCCTATCAGTCCGTCCTGTATGAACACAGTGGCTAATCGAATACCCACACTTCTCAATGTAGTCTCTCGCATTAAGGTCCATACTGTGTCTACATTTAGACACAGTACCAGTGCGGAAAGCAAACAACTCCTGCTGTTAGTAGGTAAGGCCTACCTGAACTCCTCCAGGGGTCCTGGCTCCGAGCCCCGTCCGGCCGCGGACGGGCGCAGACGGGCTTGCCTTTGACGCGCCTCCGGCGTGCCAGCGGCGCGCCTGCTGCGCACGTCCGCTGCGTGGTCGCTGGGGCATGTGGAATTTATGCAGGATTCTCCCCTGCAGCTAGAGCGCTAACCCTCCAAACCGGAAGTGCCTGACTCTACCTCCCACGCCCTCCACGCAACGGTACTAGCTACCGCGTTGGACCAGGGCGGGTAGGACAGGTCACTGAGATCAGGCGTATGATCCTTCCAGGTAAGGCTAAAGCACCAGGAAGCGCGAGTACAGCAACAGCAAGTATGCCCTTCAGCTATTCAGGTGTCCCCTTCCCGTCTAAAAAATGCGCGATATTAAAATTGCATCCAGAATAAAATGCTGCTCAGTGGGATCACCTTAGGTCACCAAACGAGCGCAGGAGGAAGCTGCCAACGACCCCCTTTACTCACAGCAAATAAAGTTTCTGGGATTGCGCGCATTGGACTAAATTTTAATTGTTGAAGTTTCACACAGTTTCACTGATGCGCACAGCTTATAAGATTTGTGGATATTGCGCACTGTAAGCAGATCACTGAAGTTCACCCTTAAGTAGAAACTAGGTCAAAACATAGTACATACATAATGCAAAATGTCACTGCCCCTCCCTTCTTTTTGACATCTCCAGGAGTTCCTCCTCTCTCGTGGAAGGAGGTTTTCACACATTATGCACGTGTCTGTGGCACTTCCTTAAGTGCAGAGAGGAAAGCCTCATGGTTAATGCATTGTTTGGGCTCTGAGAGAAAAGAATTCTTTGAACACCTTCCTGAACTTTCTGATAGTCTTAATGAATGCGAGATCTGCATCAAAAAGTTGGACTTGCACTACCTCCCCAAAGTGAGTACTGTCCTTGTACGATATCACTTCAGGAGAAGGATGCAAAGGCAGGATGAGTCGGTCAAACAGTACATAACTACCTTGCGCAAATTGGCTTCCACGTGCAATGTTGGTGCAGCTTTAGAGGAGCGCTTAAGAGATCAGTTTTGTCTTGTGATGCCCCCCGACAAAACGAGACACGCCCTGTGGCAAAAAGACACGCCATCGCTTCAAGAAGTGCTGACCATAGCCAAAAGTCACGAGCATTCAAAAGCGCGTGTTGATGTCATACTCAAAGACAGTTCAGGTGATAAAAACAAGAACATTGATGTCAAGGTGCTGGTGGATAGAATCGTTAAACGCAAATCAAGCACCACTTTGCTTGCAATGTATTCCCTGACGTTTGCACGATTGTGTCTCTCAAAGTGTGCTCTTTCTCATTTGCCATGCACCCCAGTATTCTCCTTGCCTATAAAATCGCTTTGTTGAGTTTTTGAAAGATCGTAACTGCATTCTCTATGATGTTCTTTGTATCCTTTTCATTCATAGTTGTTTTCTTTTAAGAAGGTGTGACGTCCTCTGTCATGATATTCTGGAATGTGGGGATGGTTGCTAAGCCATGGGAATTGGTGTTAGCTTGATGATGGATGGGGTCTCTGTAGCTGTGATACTTGAATAAACATTTCTTGACCCCCCCTATGATCTACTGCGCTTTCAGGAGGGACACACTTCCACAGATGTCCATGTTAAATCTAGCAGCGCAAAACCCACTGAGCAATTCTTGCAGGTTTGGTAATTGATGGCAAAGGTTTTTTGTCAGTGGTTTATGCCATAACGCCTAAAACATTGATATTTACAGCACATAATAAAACAATCACAATTCTTATTCACTTAAAATAACTTTAGCACAGTTCATGTAAATACTACACTTTGCCCATAATCCATGATCTGACGTAAAGTGCAAGTGCAAACGGATGACGTACATCACTATTTAAAACCAATCAATTAGATAGCGCGGTCATTAGATCTTATAAAGCGTACCAGGTAACAAGCGCGTTCCTAGGTGCAGATACCGGACCAGTGGGTCTTGAAGACCGTCCAAGGGTACCACACAGAATTCTACGGAACCCGGTCACAAACAGAGAGACCCCACTTTCTGGCCTCTTCCACCCAGGAGATGTTCCTAATAGATCAAGAGGTACAGGACCTTCTGGCCAAGAGTGTGATATGCTTCTCCCACCTTCATCCCAGTGGCTTCCTCAGCAACTTGTTTCTGGTAGAGAAGAGGGACAGGGGGTTCCGCCCATTGATCAAACTCAGGTCTTTCAGCGAGTGGCTGGTTTATCGCCACTTCAAGATGGAGGGTATTCACCTCCTCAGGGACATGCTGCTTCAAGATGACTGTTTGGAGCGTCTGGATCTAAAAGACGCCTACCTGACGGTTCCCATCTTCCCACCTCACTGCAGATATCTCCAATTTGAACGGAGAGGGCAAATATTTGAGTTCCGGACTTTCCTGTTCGGCCTATCTTCGGCACACTGGTGCTTCACTAAGCTCCTTAAGCCAGTAGTTAAGTACCTCCGGACTCTGGACATCAGATTAATCATCTACCTGGACGACATTCTGCTGATGGACCAATCACGGAACCACCTAATAGCCCACCCAAACACCACCATACATTTCCTGGAAGAACTGGGATTTGACATAAACCAATAGAAGTCGGATCTGACGCCTCAAAAGACCATGACCTTTCTAGGATTTTGTATAGACTCCAGGGTGGCGACCCTGAGCTTACCCAGCCAGAAGTTATCCAAGATCAAAAAAGAACTGAGGAAGGTACTCCGGAGGGACAGGATTTCGCGGCATCAACTGGCGAGGATTGTTGGCTTATTATCGTCCTCGATACAAGCTATCTTCCCGGGCCCATTACTTTACTGGGCTCTCCAGAGGCTGAAGGCAGCTCACCTTGGTTGGGGCCTTACCTATTCAGAGATGGTGACTTTGACGATGGAAGTCAGGACGGAAATGCAGTGGTGGATAGACCACATGGAAGCCTGGAACAGGCAGGCAATCTTCGGATCATTTTCGGACCTGGTGAAAGAGTCGGACGCCCGCCGTCTGGGTTGGGGAACCAAATGCGTCTCGATCTCCATGGGAGGCAGATGGACGGAGGAGGAACTCAGCCTCCACAACAATTGCTTTGAGCTTCTTGCAGGCTCGTTTGGTATACAATACCTCACGAGGGACAGGATATCCTGCTGCATACTGTTGAGGATGACAAATGTGAGGGAGGACTCCTTTACAAATCCTATAGGGACAAGGAGTAAGATAAGTACTTGAGGTTAGGGGGGTCCCTGATTTCCTCAAAGGAGGAGAGAGTTTTAAGGATACTGCGGTTGGTGAGACGGATACGCACTAGTGCCAAGCCCTACACAATCATTGATACAGTGTACATAAGCAATACCAAAATAAATTGAAATTAGGAGCGGGGGTGACCATACAATTTTTAAAAAAAAGAAGAGTTTAGCAAATTATTCAAGTTATCATGAACGCAATTTATTACATATCCATGTCACAACATGTAAATACACAACATTAAATTAAAATACACCTATGATTTAGATAAAAACTGTGTTGGCGCACAGTGACATTATACAATTAGAATATAAGAAGACAATATAAAAAGAACTAAGGTCGACGCAGCGTTTCGGTGAAGTTTCTTGGCCACCCTCTGCAGCCCAAGCCAGGCGTCAACGGGCCTCTCTGGTGCTGAACACTCTGATTTGGCGTGCACAAGCATGGTTCCCTTCCCTTCTGGAGCTTGCATGGGTCGCGCCGGTCCGTCTTCCAACCATTGCCAAGATCTTGACAAATCACCTGGTCCAGCCACACCCACTGGTCCTCGAGGGCCATCTTCATCTCATGGCATGGTGGATTTCAGGCGACACTGGCAGGACTTTGCAAATCAACAGGAAAGAGTAAGGGTTTTTCAACCAATAGGTGAGGTGGGAACTCCCCGTCCCCTGAACTCCCGGTCCCCTGCTTAAGTTTTCTACAACAAATGGAGGAGTACCCAGGTCAGTCACACTGGTCCTGAAGAAAACCAACAATCGCTAAATAGTTGAAACATGTAGACCAAACTTCTTTTTAAAAATCACATAGCACACTTCGCTATTTTTAAACACTACACGTCGTAGACACCGCAGCCTACCTAATTAGGCATAGGTGTCACATTCCTTTTTATGGGGGTTGAATCACTCGAGAATAAAGTCTTGTGGTGAGTAGTATTGGCCCCTTTTTAAATTACATATCACCTTAGAATTTCTGCACATATAAAAAGAAAAACAAATACCCACTCCACTGTGGTCAGGTGTCACAGCACACCCTGTTGGCACTCGGCCTTCGGGGTGGGACCCCGATGATGAAGCATGTCACCAACTAGGTTGGTGAGTGAGGGGTCTTCTAAAAGGACATGCTTTGTCCTGTGTAAGGTTGGGGCACGTTGTGCTTCACTGAGCTATAAGCTCTAGGCACAGAGGTTTTCTCTGTGACACCACCAGGGGACACTGGCAGGAAGTCAGACTTTCGCAAGGGGCTGAATTTCTCATCCAGCAGGCGTGGGCCCCAGGAACTACCAGGAGTTACTAAGTGGCTTGGAGATGATGGGTTCGTTGGTGTGTGGAGAAACAACTGGATCCCGTGGGCACCAGCGTTACCTGTGAACTTACTGGCAGAACTCTTGTAGTGCGGATACGGTTCGGCCTGCACACATTGCTATGTTAGCATAAGTGAGTTAGTTGCTCAAACGCCATTTTGCTGCTTTTGCACACAGCACTACATGTCTCAGTTTTTGTAAAGACAAACTGCTTGCTTTCATTCACATGAGAACAGTCTGTTTTTCACATCTCTAGACTCACACTGCGACCTCAAGTCTGTACACTGCGTGCAGAAGTCTTCAAGGTCATAATAACAATATATGCTGTTGATCCAGGTTGATCGGCCCACGCTCTAGACACAACACGCACACAGCTGCAAATATCTGAAACTCAAGTGCCATTAATATTACATTGCAGGCATGTTTTCAGGCACTTGGAAGACACCCTTCCATCGACAAAGAGCTGTGCTGATCTGGAATGTGATTCACTTCACCTGATTTTGGAGGTATGGGGTTCCCTGTTTTAACCTAGAGATCTTCTATTATTATAATACATAGCTCCTAGCCAAGGGAGAGTGGTACACAAGGCACTGTAGACCTGGTTCCACTATCATTATAATATGATTTTTCCCTTTGTATTTTATGGAATTGTAACAATGCTGATTGTATTGATTTTATGCATCTTTTTACTTATGTTGGGAAAGATACTGCTTCTTAGAGCACTTAGTTGAAATAAACATTTTAAAGTATACCGTGTCTCTGATTACTCAAGTTGTGTACTTTTATGAGAGTAAAAACTGAAAGAGTGTTCTTGATTCCCACAATCCTGAGAGGTTCCTAAGTCGCTTGTTCTGGGTTGTCTAATCATTGGTAGCTTTGCTGTAGTACGGAGAACGAATAAGACACGGATGCAAGTCGGATTAGGGTTCTGGGCACTGAGGTGGGTTCTTGGAACACCATAATACACTGAGGTCCTGGTTTCCTGCGCATACTTCAGTGCACGAGCAGAATCCCAGCAACATGGCACACCTAACGTTTGGTCTTATATTCAAGACAATTGATTAGTGCTTGTATCTGTCCACAATACCCTCACTTCTGTTTCCGGTTAACAGGAGTGACGGATTAACCAACATATACGAATGTGTTATAGGTTCATTCAAGCTTCAGATTTATAAAAAGGTTCACGTTTTGAATTACTACCCTTTTTGTGCTACAATTTATATAAATTGTTTTCCTTCTCGGTGATCTTATGGGCGACATTGATATAGCTCAGCATAGTCACGCAGCGCTCCGGCGTCATTTGACGCAGTTTAGTGTGCCTGACGATGATATGTCTGTCATCTCTGTGGTGAGTGCCGATGCAGCGTTCCCTTCTGACCTTTTCTACTCTTGGGTTATGTTTCCTACAGTAAATGCGGATGATCATACATTCCATACGTACTCTCACACTGCGATACCTGTGAACTATACTCCATATAGGACATAAGAGATTCTGATTTAGGCATGGCAGCATCGTGTTTGGTTGAATGGCGCCCTCCCCCACACCGTAACTCCGGTTCAGTTAGGTCCCTTGTCAACTCCTGGGGCCACTTGGCCAGTCTTCCGGGTTCACACCACATCCACGTTATCTAAATGTCCAGATTGACGACTTGCATCAACTTTATACCTCTTTGATTGGGGTACATAGGGCTTTAGTTCAATAAGTTTCTCGCAATGTCCAGGTGGGGGCACCTGGGGTTGCGGCGCAACCAGTTGGACCGGGCTGTCAATTAGTCCTGTCATGGTTAATTCGGTAAAGGGCAAGCGCCCCCAAACTAAGAACGATATGCCTTATTGGCTTGCTGAGAAACTTGACCAACTGGAAGCAATATTTCCTAATACCACTCCTGTGGAGAAACACAGGATCCTCACAATTAGTTTGCAGAAAGACTTAGTGCCAGAGGTAACAGATTGTGAGAATTGGGGTAAAGTATTTGCAGCAGTATATGCGAAGTGCTTCGGCACACCGTCTATGACTGTCCTCCCTCCGTGATCAAACGTGTTCAAGATGAGCACGGTCCGGAGGCGGGTGTCGTGTTGGGAATGAGGCTTGTTGGAGTGTTTGACGTAGTTGCTGATCTCATCCTTTCGAATGTAAAGGGAGCTGCGGTTAACTTTGAGGTATCAAATGCTTTGCACCTTGTCCCAGATGTGGACAAACCCTGAGCGTTACCGAAAATTATTGTGGAGGCTTATAAGACCATTGGCCACAATAGTTTGGGTGTTTTACTAAATCAGCAGCACAACCGCAAACTCAGACGGCAAAGTCTACTAAAGACGACCGTCCAAATTTTCCAAAACAGAATTGGAAGAATCAAAAACAGGGGAAGCAGCAACAGAAACAAGGGTCACGTCCTGCGTCACCTATACCAGTGTCTACTGAGCACACTTATGATTTGCGCAACTGCACGAGAATTAGGTCTGCTGATAGATTTCAGGTTCCTGATCAACGTTCTCCTCGTTCTTCAAAGGAAACATAGGGCATGTAAGCTGGTGGAGGAGAACGCAGAAGAAGTTGGGGCGCCCAACAAGGACGTGAGCAGCCCCGCCCGACTGATGGTAAAGGCAAGCAGGACGACTTTCCATGTCAACGCCCTCAGTTTCAGAAAAAGAAAGTTGCTACGTTAACTGCAAGGTATGCCACAGATAGTGAGAACACAGCTTCGGAACCTGACATGGGCATTAAAAGACTATATGACATTGTTCTTTTGATAGAAGGTGACATACAACATGTAATAAAAGGGATTTTTTGGGAAAATGTTACCTCTACGTATGACATTCTGTTAGCTGAGGCAGACTGGCACCCGCCTTTCATTTTGGCCCCTCCGAGAGGGGAGGAGGTGATCCTCCATAGTTTTTCGCACACAGCGCCCAAGGAACAGGTGCAGAACTTTGCAGAAGAGTGGGCTCTGGTGCTTGCACCAGCGTTGTATTGTACTCAATTTAATTAAAAAGAAACACTGGGAGTGCTAAAAGTCTTCTTGTAGCTCTTATTTAATTTCACAAATTAACATACAAAGACCCAAATTTGCTTCCAAACTAATAAACTTTACAACAATATACAAGATTAATTTTCTCCTTGTCCTTTTCTCTTCTGTTACAGCCAGTTGCCGACGCGTTTCGTCCTATAGGAAGGACTTCATCAGGGCTGTAAATTTTGAAAACAAACAAAACAATATATATATTCTTAATATACAATCTTGTCCTCAACTTACAATTCAGTATCAAATGACAATTTTGTCCTCAGACAACAATACTGGTACCCAGGTAACTAGTGTCCACTGTGCACTTCGTTCTGTGTTTATTCACCACACAGCTGTACCTCTAAAAAAACATTATCAAATCACACTTATAAAAGTTCCCAATTAACATAAGTACATTTGTTACTTGAACTATCAACCTTAGATATGCTGGGTTCAGCGAAGGGCAACGATGTTGGAAAGATATAAGTGATCTCAATAGAGTAGGTCCACTGGATATGTCACTAGATATATCTGGTAAGTTCCCAAATATGTGATTACAGTAATAAGTCCGATATGCGCACCTAACTTCTTCCAAAGATATCTGGTCTTTGCTTCGCAGATTTATGACAAACTCTCTCTATCTTCTCCTTCTCGTGAACGAACTGAGTTCAAATAAAAGAGCAATGATTAATGCTCCATACATTGTATTGTGATAGAAAGAGTGTCTATATCGTCATAACCTTTATTGCAGTGTTACCTTAAATTGCAACAAAATATCCCCGGCTGGTGATATCCCACCTGTCACCCCCGAACAGACTTCTTCCAATACTCTTTTAATGTTCTACGCTAGGTTGAATCTGCAAAGAGATTAAGAGACCTTATCTATCATAAAAACAAATGTATCCAAGTTCTTCACTGATCTCTATAAAACTTGTTCCTAACTTGGTAGCGTTAAATGACTTACCCTCAAATTTAAAACATTAGCATTTGTCTTCTTTAAGTCACAGTTTCTTACACAACCTGTGGATATACAAACAGCGCACCTAGTCAGTAAGTTAGGTCCCTAATCCTTCCAGAGTACTATCTTAACCAATAGCAACTATTTCAAGGGTTTACCTCAGAAAATGTGGTTCACTTGGAAATCCTGGTCAGTAACAGGTAGTATCGCCCACTTATATCTTCAAAAAAAGGCCATTCAATCACAAATCAATCTAAAGGCAGTGATAAAATCACACCAATTGTTACTTAGGACCACTTATCCCGTCCTTAACTTAGAACCTACAGCTACTGATATTGTCAAAAATAAAAACTCACCCCAATAATCTTGTTCCTTTGTCTACCTTTCTTTTCTCATGGAGGACCTCCTATGTATAATGGAGCCTACAATGAGAACTTAATATAAATAAATATGGCCCAATAGTCAATCCTCTAATTCCTATTTCAAGTTAGAACATTCTACTCACCATGAGCAAAATCTCGTGATCGTCTCCTGTGTCCGGGTGCGATAAATCCCGCCACAAGGCAGACTTCTATGCTAGTCGTTTTTAAGTCGAGCGCTAGCCAATAAGCGCTCAACAAATGACGCGGCACTCCAACTTGAACTGCATCACCTGCGCGATGCAGTTCTCTTTCACGTCCTCCTCGCATAGCCTGTTTTAGTTGGTTCTTTCTTAATACTCGTACGCATACTTCTCAAAATGTAAACAAAGTTCACCGCTCGACCGCATTGGTCTGACTAAGTATATCCGGTCACATGGTTGAATTTGCACTCCCCCATTGGCCGAACTAAGTCTTTCCGGTCCTGTCATCATACGACTGTATCTGCGGCAAGAAAAATGCCTGAGTTCGTGTCTTCGAAATATTACCTTTAATTTCCTATTGCGCAACTTTGAATAGCTCGTCAGTGAGACGCATTAATACAGGGATTGGAATGTTTGATCAATAAAACCTATAGTCAAAAAACGTGTTTTGTGATCAAGTACAACCGATCACGTGGTTATATGTGCCACTTCTTAAGATGTAAACAAAGTTCACCGCTCGACCGCATTGGTCTGACCAAGCATATCCGGTCACATGGTTTAATTTGCACTCCCCCATTGGCCGAACAAAGTATTTCCGGTCCTCTCATCATACAACTGTTTATATGGCAAGAAAAATGCCTATATTCGTGTCTTCAAAATATTTCATTAGATATTATGTTGCGCAAATTTGAATAGCTCATAGTTGAGACTTATTATTACAGGGATTGAAACATTAGATCAGTACAACCAATAGTCAAAAAACGCGTATTGTGGTCAAGTACTACCAATCACGTGGTTATATATGCCATCCCTGCATTGGATTGTTGTTATGTCATTTAGTACACCCGTTATGTTTGTTGTTTGTATGGCAAGTAAAAAGGCATTTAATCAGAACGTGAGTTACATCAAGATTTGTATTTTAGTAAAAGATTTTGATAACCACTATAACGCAGCATCCATGTTATTCTCTTGTATAAATACTAGTATCACGGTCAGTGCGGCAGGATGGGTCTCGATCCGCCAAGTCACTTAGTGGCTACAAGTAGCGGCTAAGAAATTCTCCCCACTACTAAGTCATGACCGGATTCAATGTCACCTTCACCTCCACTATGTTACACTACCCTTGTCAAGTGTTCTCTGTCGCCCTATAGGCCGTTGCATAAAAAATCCTATTCTAATTGGTCGCTGCCGAACTGAACCAACGACTGAAATCTCCCCGTCTTTGATACGGAGAAACGTACTATTCCCTATAAGCATGCAATGTTACAAAATGTTACAATATAATAATATTAGTCGCCAAAGTGTACAAGTTGCTATGCTTCACTTTAACGAATGTGCGTTATAGATTTGAAAACATTGTTTAAATTCTGTACCCCGAAATATTAAATTGACAGAATATGAATCCCAGAAAATGGCCTATGCTTAAGTAATTTCTAGTACCAATGGCCATAACCAACATACCTTCCAAGGTGTATATAGGAAGCACAAAAAGCCCCCTAAAAATGAGACTACAAGAACATACACGGAACGGAATTACATCATTTTCTAACCTAATGAATGTGAAACTGTATGATGTTAATGTTTGGAATTTGTCTGTAGTAATTCATTAGTGCAGTTCTTCTTTGAAGTGTCTGTAATCATACTCTAACGTTCAGGTCAAGCTTAATGTTCATGATAAGTTTTAACACAAGATTTTGTAACCTGACCCTAGGTGTACATATGCTGGGTTCAAACTTAGGACGTTGGTATGCTGGTCTTATAGGGAGTAGTACGTTTCTCCGTATCAAAGACGGGGAGATTTCATTCGTTGGTTCAGTTCGGCAGCGACCAATTAGAATAGGATTTTTTATGCAACGGCCTATAGGGCGACAGAGAACACTTGACAAGGGTAGTGTAACATAGTGGAGGTGAAGGTGACACTGAATCCGGTCATGACTTAGTAGTGGGGAGAATTTCTTAGCCGCTACTTGTAGCCACTAAGTGACTTGGCGGATCGAGACCCAACCCGCCGCACGGACCGTGATACTAGTATTTATACAAGAGAATAACATGGATGCTGCGTTATAGTGATTATCAAAATCTTTTACTAAAATACAAATCTTGATGTAACTCACGTTATGATTAAATGCCTTTTTACTTGCCATACAAACAACAAACATAACGGGTGTACTAAATGACATAACAACAATCCAATTCAGGGATGGCATATATAACCACGTGATTGGTAGTACTTGACCACAATATGCGGTTTTTGACTACTGGTTGTACTGATCTAATGTTTCAATCCCTGTCAATCCCTGTAATAATAAGTCTCAACTATGAGCTATTCAAATTTGTGCAACATAATATCTAATGAAATATTTTGAAGACACAAATTTAGGCATTTTTCTTGCCATATAAACAGTTGTATGATGAGAGGACCGGAAATACTTTGTTCGGCCAATGGGGGAGTGCGAATTAAACCATGTGACCGGATATACTTGGTCAGACCAATGCGGTCGAGCGGTGAACCTTGTTTACATCTTAAGAAGTGGCACATATAACCACGTGATCGGTTGTACTTGATCACAAAACACGTTTTTTGACTATAGGTTTTATTGATCAAACATTCCAATCCCTGTAGTAATGCGTCTCACTGATGAGCTATTCAAAGTTGCGCAATAGGAAATTAAAGGTAATATTTCGAAGACACGAACTCAGGCATTTTTCTTGCCGCAGATACAGTCGTATGATGACAGGACCGGAAAGACTTAGTTCGGCCAATGGGGGAGTGAAAATTCAACCATGTGACCGGATATACTTAGTCAGACCAATGCAGTCGAGCGGTGAACTTTGTTTACATTTTGAGAAGTATGCGTACGAGTATTAAGAAAGAACCAACTAAAACAGGCTATGCGAGGAGGACGTGAAAGAGAACTGCATCGCGCAGGTGATGCAGTTCAAGTTGGAGTGCAGCGTCGTTTGTTGAGCGCTTATTGGCTAGCGCTCGACTTAAAAACGACTAGCATAGAAGTCTGCCTTGTGGCGGGATTTATCGCACCCGGACACAGGAGACGATCACGAGATTTTGCTCATGGTGAGTAGAATGTGCTAACTTGAAATAGGAATTAGAGGATTGACTATTGGGCCATATTTATTTATATTAAGTTCTCATTGTAGGCTCCATTATAAATAGGAGGTCCTCCATGAGAAAAGAAAGGTAGACGAAGGAACAAGATTATTGGGGTGAGTTTTTATTTTTGACAATATCAGTAGCTGTAGGTTCTAAGTTAAGGACGGGATAAGTGGTCCTAAGTAACAATTGGTGTGATTTTATCATTGCCTTTAGATTGATTTGTGATTGAATGGCCTTTTTTTGAAGATATAAGTGGGCGATACTACCTGTTACTGACCAGGATTTCCAAGTGAACCACATTTTCTGAGGTAAACCCTTGAAATAGTTGCTATTGGTTAAGATAGTACTCTGGAAGGATTAGGGACCTAACTTACTGACTAGGTGCGCTGTTTGTATATCCACAGGTTGTGTAAGAAACTGTGACTTAAAGAAGACAAATGCTAATGTTTTAAATTTGAGGGTAAGTCATTTAACGCTACCAAGTTAGGAACAAGTTTTATAGAGATCAGTGAAGAACTTGGATACATTTGTTTTTATGATAGATAAGGTCTCTTAATCTCTTTGCAGATTCAACCTAGCGTAGAACATTAAAAGAGTATTGGAAGAAGTCTGTTCGGGGGTGACAGGTGGGATATCACCAGCCGGGGATATTTTGTTGCAATTTAAGGTAACACTGCAATAAAGGTTATGACGATATAGACACTCTTTCTATCACAATACAATGTATGGAGCATTAATCATTGCTCTTTTATTTGAACTCAGTTCGTTCACGAGAAGGAGAAGATAGAGAGAGTTTGTCATAAATCTGCGAAGCAAAGACCAGATATCTTTGGAAGAAGTTAGGTGAGCATATCGGACTTATTACTGTAATCACATATTTGAGAACTTACCAGACATATCTAGTGACATATCCAGTGAACCTACTCTATTGAGATCACTTATATCTTTCAACATCGTTGCCCTTCGCTGAACCCAGCATATCTAAGGTTGATAGTTCAAGTAACAAATGTACTTATGTTAATTGGGAACTTTTATAAGTGTGATTTGATAATGTTTTTTAAGAGGTACAGCCGTGTGGTGAATAAACACAGAATGAAGTGCACAGTGAACACTAGTTACCTGGGTACCAGTATTGTTGTCTGAGGACAAAATTGTCATTTGATACTGAATTGTAAGTTGAGGACAAGATTGTATATTAAGAATTTATATATTGTTTTGTTTGTTTTCAAAATTTACAGCCCTGATGAAGTCCTTCCTATAGGACGAAACGCGTCGGCAACTGGCTGTAACAGAAGAGAAAAGGACAAGGAGAAAATTAATCTTGTATATTGTTGTAAAGTTTATTTGTTTGGAAGCAAATTTGGGTCTTTGTATGTTAATTTGTGAAATTAAATAAGAGCTACAAGAAGACTTTTAGCACTCCCAGTGTTTCTTTTTGATTAAATTTTGGCCAGCATAGGTGTAGGACGATACCCTATTACTGGTAGAGTGCGATCCTTGATAACCGTATAGGTTCAGTAATTTTCCCTCTTGAGCGCCATCTGTTTGTACCCTATATCGTCCCAATTTGTAAAAATTGTATTGTACTCAGGTCGGGTGGGATAAACTTTCTCCCAGCCACGAGATTCCATTGCGGTCTATGCCACAACCACAACCCGAATATCCCATGCGGGTGAGAGGCTAAAGCTCCTGTTGCAGAAATCCTTGAACAATTAGAATACCAACGTGTGATAGTCACACATGAATAATCCTCTTTTCACTGTTACTAAACCTGATGGGTCATACCGCCTGGTTTTGGATTATCGACATTTAGATTCACAGTGTCGTACATGTGCGGTACAGAACACCCACAGTTCAGCTCTCGTTGACAGTCTGGTGCAAAAAAGATTTAAGACCACACTAGACATTTCCAACTGCCTTTTTAGTAATAACCTGTCCTCTGTTAGTAGTCAATGGACAGCGTTCACTTGTGGCGGCAAACACAAACAATTTAAAAGATTGGCCATGGGCTATAAAAATAGCCCAGGCATCTTTGCTGTGTGTGTCTTCTGTATGTTAGATGGCATTGACCCTGATACATACTCATATGTTGATGATATTTATCTCACGGATGACGAATTATGGCCGCATCTGTGTCGTGTGGACCGCATCATAGTTATGTTCGCGGACTTCGGTTATAAATTTAACTTTGCAAAAATCACATATTGCAGAGTACACAGTGTTGTTCTTGGGCTATGAGCTCAACAATGAAGGTAGGGGTCTTGCACCTCACTTCCTGGAGAAATGTGCACGTTTGCAATCTCCTACAACACTGAAAAAGCTACAATCCTTGTTGGGATTTTTGAATTTGGGGGCGTACTTACATCCCCGATTATGCCCAGCGTATCAAGTCGCTATAAGCTTTGATAAAAACAACATTTACCAAGTCATGCTGGCTTCCTGAACATTCAGCTATTCTGCAATCTTTTCAGTCATATCTTCTTGAATCTAAGTACTTATTGACTCGTGATAACCACACTTACCTGGTAATAAGAATTGTGCCAGGTGCCGTGGGTTTCACGTACTTGACGTTTAATGAAGGAGACACAGTGCCTATTGCATACAAGTTGCACTTGTACACCGGCTGAAATGCGATTTTATTCTGTTGAAAAAGTCTTGACGGCTGTGCAGATGGAGATTTTAAAAGAGAGAGCTCTCTCACAAGGAAAACGCATGTTGGTTGTTACACCTTTCCTGCACTTGAAGCAGTCAGTGTACCAAATTCTAAAGCTTTACATCCTCGTTGGATACAATGTGCCACCGCGCTGACATTTCGGGATGTCACATTTATCTTAGACCCCTCAATGCAGACTCAGGAGTTCTTACAGTATGAGTTTGTTCATTCTGCTTCCTCTGTCCATGAACCCGCTGATGATTACCATTGTATCTTTTACACTGACGGTTCTTCGCAATCGGCGATAGCCTCTAAGCATTCTTATTCAGCGGCCTGCACAATAGTGGCTGGTACCATATTGAATGGTGAATTAAAGTCCGATGTCGTGCACATGCAGATTTTTTTTTTTTTAAAGACATTTATAGAGGGCATGGAAAATAGTACGCCATCTCGGCGTGTCCCCACGCTAAAAGAAGAGGCGATAAACTCATAAGGGGGGGGAAGACAGTACAAGGCAAGGGGCATTAAATAGGCTATAAGGAGAACAGATGAGTTTTTAGTTGCCGTCGGAAAATGGTTTCTGAAGGCTCCAGGCGGAGATGGCTGGGAAGTTTATTCCATGCTGTTGCAGCCGCCACTCTGAAAGACCGACCTCCCATTTTTTCTCTCCTATAGCGGTGGGTCATAAGCATGCCCATACCGCTAGATCTGAGTGATCTGCGTGGTTCATAACTGGTAACCAGACCTGTCAGATATCTGGGGGCTTTATTCCAGATGATCTGATGACATATTAGGAGTACTTTGTACTGTATTCTTTTTTTCACTGGGAGCCAGTGGAGGGCCTCCAGAGTGGCTTTAGAGTTGGCTCTTCGAGGGAGTCTCAGCACTAGGCGGGCTGCAGCATTTTGCAGTATTTGGAGTCTACCAATGCTTTTACAAGAAGCTCCCAGGAAAAGGACATTTCCATAATCGAGGCGTGACGTTATCAGTGCCTGGGTCATAGTGCGCCGGGCCTCCAAAAGAAGGAGATCTAGGGTTTTGTTGAGAGTCTTTAGGACTCCAAAACACTTGCCTACTAGACGGTTAATGTGTGTCTCATAAGAGAGTGTGGGATCCATCCATATCCCTACATTTTTGGCTTCAGTACATGGTGTAGGCATATCGCCTAAACAGCTTGGCCACCAATCACATGTCTAAAGCCGTTGATCACCACCAACCACCAGGACTTCTGTCTTGGATCCGTTTAGATTAAGGCAGTGTGTGTCCATCCAAGTGGCCAGTGCTTGCATACAGGCTCTGAAGTTATTGGCTTCAGCAGCCGGCGTTTGGGTGAGGGTGAGTAAGAGCTGTGTATCGTCGGCGTAGGATACAATCTCTACGCCGAACGGTTGAACTAACTCAGCCAGGAGGGCCATATATAGATTAAAAAGGGTAGGACTTAAGGCAGAGCCCTGTGGCACCCCCTGTTCCAATGCCCACTCTTCAGACTGGAAAGAGCCACGTTGAACCTGAAAGCTTCTGCCTGTCAGAAACGATTTAAGCCAACCGAGTGCTCCATCAGTCACACCTCCTCTGTTCAGACACTGTAGCAAGGTGATATGTGCTACAGTGTCGAACGCTGCGCTAAGGTCTAGCATGACCAGTGCCATGGTTAGGCCTGCGTCAGCTCCTTGACGTAGAGTTTCGGTGGCTCTTAATAGGGCCGTCTCAGTAGAGAAGCCTCTTCGGAACCCCGATTGTGAGGGGTGTAGGAGATTGTTCTTCTCCGCAAATGCCATCAATTGCACATTTGCAATTTTCTCTGCAATTTTAGCGGTATAGGGTAGCAGAGAAATAGGTCGTAGGTTCTCCAGGACATTATGACTAACATTGGGGTTTTTCCTAATAGGTAGTACAATTGCCTTTTTCCAGTTTCTTGGCAGAGTCTGGGAGTCAAAGGATGTTGCAAGGACATGGCGGATGTATGGTTCTAAAGTAGCTATACTTGCGCCCAGAACATTTGGAGGAGCGGGGTCACGTGGAGAGCCCGATTTTATGCTAGTACAGATGGTTGCAAGTACTTTACTGGGTGGTACGGTAAAGCATTCTAACCTTGGTTTAGAATTTGCCAACTCTAGTTCCTTCAGTTCAGTGAAGGTTTCTCCAGCCACAGGATGTGTGGAGAAAGAGCTGTATATTTTCTTAACTTTGTTGGCAAAATATTCTGCCACCTTGTTACATTCCATGACAGAATCAGCTTCCGGAGAATTGGAGAGTGAGACTACTGAGATTTCTTTATAGATTTTGAAGAGTTCTCTAGATGAGCAGTCTGCCTCGCTAATTCTGTTGCCGTAGAAGGTTGCTTTAGCAGCTCTGACCTGTTTTTGATAGGTTCTCTGGGCTGTTCTGTATTGAAGTTTAGTGCAATCATTCTTATCCTTGCGCCAAAATCTTTCTAGCTTTTTGCACTCTGATCTGACCGACTACAGATCTATATTGTACCATGGTGCCGATCTCTTAGCTCTGTTTCCTTTTTTGGCCATAGATAAAGGGGCTACCTTGTTCAGGGCGTCAAGGATTCGGGTATCTAAGTTTAGATTTGCACTTTCACTATCTGAGCCTCCCGGCATCCCACCTAAGCTTAGCGTCTCGTTAAAAATGGGTTGAGAAAATTTTCTCCATTTGCGGTAAGGATAGCTATTATTGCCACTCAATTGGGGGGCACGCTTGCTTACCGTATTAATTTCAAAAGGGACTAGAAAATGGTCTGTCCAGGGAAGTGGATTAGGAGTATTCGTGGTTATGCCCTCCCAGTTGGCGAACACCGGATCCAATAGATGGCCATGAATATGAGTGGGTGTTAGGTTTTTTAGAAACAGATTCGTATTTTGTAATTCTTGCTTCATATCGGTGACTTCCTTTAACTGGATATCATCAAAGTGAATATTTAGATCGCCCAGGAGGAGGACCTTCCTGTGTCTCAGCGCTAAATGGGCAAGATATTCTTGTAAACTTGGTCTAAAATTTCCCAGGGTCCCAGGAGGTCTATAAAGGAGGACACCCGAGATATGATCCTGAGGGCCAAGTTTCAGTGCAAATTTGCTGGCTTTGCAGTTTTCTATACCAAGAGGTTCAAGGGAGCAAACCAGGGGGGCCTTGCTGATAATCGCAATGCCACCTCCTCGGCCTAACGGTCGATCTACCCTGGCTATGCTAAAGTCTGGTGGAAGGGATTCGATTATCTCAGGGTCAGAATCAACCCCTAACCATGTCTCCGTCAGAAAGAGTAGATCGAGGTCCTCTTCTAGGAGCATGTTCCAAATTTGCAAGGCGTGTCTCTGGAGGGAACGACAGTTTAACAGACCTCCTCTGAGGCACTTGGTCCGTTCTTTGTTGCCTAACTGTATACGCGTTTGAAAAGGGCAGTGTTGGCATTTGATAGAGGAAATGGCCTCCATTTTGTGCCTGCAGCATTCATTTATTGTCGGGCACAGGTTCCATAGGGCCTGTTTGTTGTAGGTTATGGGGTCAGTGACCCCATAGGTGACTGAACCGCCCAGTTGGCAGAGCTACGTGCTGTAGTGCTTGCACTGGAGTTTGCTGACCCTCCTGTGACTACTTTAATTGTGAGTGACTTCTACTACTGTGTTCAGTCTTTCAATGAAGATGTATTCTTTTGGACGGCATGCCGCTCTCGTGGTGACATAGACTCTGCTGGGACCCTGTGCAGGTCATGGGATGAACAGCGCAAACGAGCAGGGATCCCGTTGCTATTTGCCCCTTTCATCCCATTATCTCAGAACCCAATGATGCCTTGCATAAGGGACAGTATGAGTAAGGCTTTAGCTCAGAAAATGATTCTTCAGACATTCGAAGACATATACCCTGGAGATGAATTCTGACCTCCCCTGTGGCACCCGAGGGTCAACTGGTCCCGTTTACTGAGATCTTTTTGTATCATAGAATACGCACAGCATGTAGTGCCCTCTGTGAGGAATTCCTGAGGGTGCCGCCGACCCTGCCTGCATTTGAAAATCTGCTGAAATTCCCGTCTCCCCATACACTTATTACACACCTCTATGTCCGCATGCAAGACACTGCTCCGATAGTAACGCCAAACTCTTTTAAGCATTGGACCGACAAACTAGAAACGCCATTGACTGAAGCCCAGTGGGACTATTGCTGTGGCAGCTGTCTGAGCTTTCCCCGAATTATGAATTGAGGCTGATCTACTTTAAATATTTGCATAGATACTGCAGGATCCCAGTGGGCCTTCACCAGATGGGCATTCGCGATGAGGATACCTGTAGGAGATGTGGCTGTGCTTCAGCTACGTTCTTACATGTTGCATGGCAATGTTCCAAGATAGCCGACTTCTGGGTGCAGATTTTTGAGTCGGTGAACAGCATATTGGGGGTGTCGCTAGCTCCGTCTCCCATCCTTAGCCTATTAGGGTACGTAAAGGACACTCCGCCAAAGTTGCGTCAACTGCACGCACTCCTCCTACTGTTTACTAAGAGACAGGTTGTAGTTAATTGGGGCAGACAGCGAGTGCCTTCCCTTAAAGATTGGGTTAGAAACGTCACATATGGGCACGTACAATTGAGCACATTTTGGGAATTGATGCCACCCTCATCCAGACCCCGCAATATATGGGAGCCGTTCTTAATGTGGAATGCTGGCTTACAAATAACGACTGAAGTGACAGACGCGGAGGGCACACAAACTGCTCCCCAGACGTGATATATCCACACCCAATTTCAATGCTAGAGCACATGAAGAGATAGCTCCGGACAGAGGTCACAATGTACAACTCTAGCAAAGGCCGTATCTGGGAAGATATATGTAACATCATTACATTTGTGTTAATAATTGTTGAAATGTGTGCAATATTCCTAGCTTGATTATTATCATGCCTGAGATTTGTTGTAGGTGGGTACGATGGGAGCTATTATTAGTATTTTGTACTGAAAAGTCAGACTGTAGACGCTCCTTTTCAATCCATTTCGTACTGGCTTGTTGGAATGTAACGGAATTGTTTTGTTGGAAATGGCAATAAATAAAATAAATTAAAAACTGTGTTAATAGGTCCAAGCTGTGGCAGTTGATGTCCTCCATTGGCATTGACAGTAACATCATTTTATTTCTGAGGGATCTTCACCGTGATTCAACTGCGGTTGTCCGCTATTCAAAGGACCTGAAAGTGTCCAGTCAGCTTGACATCAAGAGAGGGGTGCATTTTAGCACCATTTCTTTTTAACCTATATATTAATTCCTTAGAGAAGGCCCTTTTGGCCACAAATGCGGATTGTCCCCAGGTAGGCAAGCTTAGCCTGCCAGTCCTCCTATACACAGACAACGCAGTCCTCTTGGCGAGGACAGCTAGGGGCCTACAACTTCCTCTGAATTATTTTGCCCTTTTTATGGAGGACTTGGACCTTTTGTTTCATCATGCGAAGTCGTTCATTATGCAGGTGGGACCTCGTAAAGCTAAGCAGTTCACTTTTAAACTCTGACTTTCATCAATACCGAAGACCAATGTTTTCTACTATTTGGGAGTTGTTTTTGACGATTCCTTGAGTTGGTGCCCTTTGCTTACTTGGAAGAAAGGGGATCTAGTGAAAGCTTTTGCAGCTGTTTTTAACTTTGCCAGCAGAGTGTGAGGGAAGCCAATAGGGGCTCTTTTGAAGACATATGAAGACAAATATACCTCAAAGGTTAGTTATGGGAGTGAGACGTTGGGCCACATTGGGGTAGGAGCAGTGCAAAGTGCTGAAAACTCTTTCCTCCGAAGGGCCCTTTCTGTCCCACAAAGTATTTTGTTTTATGTCGTGCATGAAGAATGCCTTTCCTCTCAGATGTACTAGCTTTCCGTCCCCTGGCTTTGTGGCTTAATATTTGGGCTAAGCAAGAAAATACACTCAGCAAAGACATCCTACGGGAATGCCTTTCACTTGACCGTGTCTTACGCATCCGATGGCTCCAGTATATAAGAGTTGGCCTCTCCAGGGTAAGTAGGAACTATTCGCTTACCCTGAGTGCAGATGTAAGAGGGACCTTTCTCTGGTCAAAGAGTGTTTTTAAGAATGAGCCACTGTGATAGAGGGAAATGAGCGGTGTAAGCCTAGTGTGCGTAAGTACACCGTGTTAAAAACTGTACCAACCAGTAAACCGCATCTTCTAGGGCTTAAAAGCAGCCAGTCATTTTCTATTGACCAGGTTTCGGCTCAACCTCATCCATTACCTCATGGCACACACTCGCGGCTTCCACAGAGGCCAGTGCCTCCTGCCCTGTGGCTGCAACAGCGAGTCTCCTCAGGACATGATGCACTTTATAATGTTTTTATAGTTTTTATGCTGTCCCTAGAAAGTTATTTATTATTCCCATTCTCAAACAAGCATTTACAATGCAATGGTCTCGGCATTGTTAAAGTTAGAGCTATTGACATTGCTCGTGACATTATTTGTATTTATGTTTTTGTTTTTAAAACATAAATAAATGGCATTGTCATTTACAATGCCAATAGCTTAATCGCGCGCAATGCAAGACCTATTGCTTTTGCACCCATACACAAAAAAGCCACCCACACACACATACAGAGCCACCCACACAGTCATTCACATAGAGCCACCCACACACACACAGAGCAACCCACACACACACAGAGCCACCCACACACACAGAGCCACCCACACACACACAGAGCCACCCACACACACAGAGCCACCCACACATAGAGCCACCTACAAAAAAGCTAGCCACACAGACAGAGCCCAACACAGACAGAGCCCAACACAGACAGAGCCCCAACACAGACAGAGCCCCAACACAGACAGAGCCCCAACACACAGAGCCACACAGACAGAGCCCCACACACACAGACAGAGCCACACACACACAAAGACAGAGCCACATACACACAGAGCCACACACACAAGGCAAGAAAAACGGCACAATCAGGGGCAGAAGGCAAGAAAAACGGCACAATCAGGGGAACATAGGCAAGAAAAAGGCACAATCAGGGGGCAGAAGGCAAGAAAAGTGGCACAATCAGGGGGCAGAAGGCAAGAAAAACGGCACAATCAGGGGAACAGTGTCAAGAAAAACGGCACAATCAGGGGGCAGAAGGCAAGAAAAGCAGCACAATCAGGGGGCAGAAGGCAAGAAAAGCGGCACAATCAGGGGGCGGAAGGCAAGAAAAACGGCACAATCAGGAGGCAGAAGGCAAGAAAAAAACAGCACAATCAGGGGGGCAGATGTGAGGAACAGCCTCAAAAATGAGTTTCACTTTACACCCTCATCAACATTAATTTATTTTTTCATTCAGTAAACAGCACTACTTTTCTTCTTTTCTGTGGTGTGTTAAATACAAGGTCACTCGTACATTAATGATAATCTCTTCCGAATAATCATTGCAGTACATCAATCATGCTCTACAAAAAGAGTAGAGACACCTATACTTGTTAAGGATTTAAAAGAAGGAGATATAAATGAAAACAAATAGTGATAATGATCAAATAAGAAAGTACAAGTGCACGAATGGCAAGTAATCACACTGCCTTAATAATGAAGACCCTGAGCCAGCCATAGCAAGCTTAAGGTTATCCTCATCATCTCACATTAGAATCACAAAAGGCTACAAAGTCATCAAAAAGCGGGCTCTCATTCCCTGTCGCCAAACCACTTCCCTGAAATATCTTCCCCATCACTTCTTAAAGGGTTCGTCACATGTCTACAGTAACAATACTGAAAAAGCCAGCACTTTTAACTTGGCTTCCAGCTAAATCAGAAAATTCGTAGAGACGTAAGAGTGAAATTGACTAATGAGAAAGCTCAGAGGGGACTCGCAAACCTCCACAGAAAAGCTCTCACCCAAAAGGAGTGAAGTGGCAATTGGTAAAGTTGAATGATAAAAACCCAAAGCAATGAATTCAAGCTGAAAGGAATGTAGACCACAGGGAAAACAGAAAAGAAACAAATTTAAGATTCATCTTCACTCCTTCATTCATCTTCAATCCGCCACTCTTTATCTTTTAATTCCATAAAAAGGTGCAATTTCCTCAACTGTGTGCTTTTCCTGCATTTGCATCTTTTACTTCACTATGCCTCACCTAACTGCCAGGTGCCACAGTATGCTCACTGAGATAACATTATGTTTGAAGAAAACAGGAGAAGGAAAGGAAAGTCCATGAATGAAACTAATTAGACAAACTCTGAGTCAATGTATTCATTTAGCAAGGAGGCATTACTGCAAAGAAAGAATGTGGCAAAATGAAAGCTCCACTAAAAAGAGCTCCTCTTTTGTGGCTCCTTTTTTGAGCGGACGTTTAAGAAAAACTGGAGGCAAAAGAAACAAGGGGCAGTCTGGACTCACCGGGGGCAGGTGCAGGGTGGGTGCCGCACGCTGGGCTGGGGGGGAGCTGCAGGAGACGGACAGCTGCGGGTCAAATCCAAAATCCAGCGGTGAGGGGGCCCAGGCAGAGACACCACCGGCAGCACACGGGGCGATCCCGGCAGCGCTCAGGGTGCAGATCCGGGGGGCGAGAAGGCAGGTCCCGGGGTAAAATGGCAGATTCTGGTTTAGCGCGTGTGCTGGAACAAACGGACAGTTCAAAGGGCCAGGTCAGATGATGGGGCGGTGGTAAGAGCGCTGAGGTAAAAGGGCAGAGGAGCAGCGCCGGGCTGGGTGTCTTCAGACGGAATGAAGCGGTTCCAATAAATCCACAAGTAAAAAGTCGGAGAGGAGGAATAACAGGACCGAACCTTAACATCGGAGCTGTTCCTCACAACAACAAAAAAAAACAAGCACGACGAACACGGGGGGGGGGCAGGACAGCAAGCACGAACAAAGGGGGGCAGGACAGCAAGCACGAACAACGAGGGGGGGGCAGGACAGCAAGCACTCACCTGAGGACGATTTCTTCCGGCGGCGGTCGGGGGAAATGGCAAAACAAAAGCGCCGCCAAAAAAAACAAACAAGTAAACGCCCACCTCTGAATGACGAAAAAAAGGGGCGGGCTTAAAAAAAAGCAAGAAACGCCCACGAATCTGCTCAAGCTGGGGACAGAACTAAGTGAAACACATCTCTTCCAATGGCTAGCCTTCATTTATGAAGAGAAGGCGGGTTCAAGCCCCAGTACTAGTTAATCAAGATCTCGGCTGTGCGACACTGCCGCGCAGTGTACGCTAGGCCGAGCCCTAAAAAGCGGGTTTTAGGCATGTGAGACCAGCTCTTATCTTTTTACAACTCCTCTCTTATGATACTGTTTTGCATATGCTATACTTTTTACGGGTCGCTGTTAGACTCAGGTCAAGCTGCGATTAACTTCTGTACTGTAATTCATGAATTTGTATTTTATGTTTTGATTAACTTGGACATATTATATTTGTCAATCTGCAACTTGGAAGATGTTTTATCATTTTATACATGACTTTTATGGTTTTCCTTTATAAAACCGAATAAAATTTGTTGATAATAATCACTAGGTATTCATTTACAGGGTAGCATAGTATCCCTCACAATAACTTCAGGAGTCACAGTTCACACAATGTACATGCTTTGTTCCCCCTACTTCCAACCTTACATATACCCCTAATCACCTGCCCAAACCGCCCCCTGATGATGCCAATGTGGTCCTACGACAACCCACAGACCATATTTTTGGCCCCTTTGAAAGTGCCCATACAATAAAAATGCTGCAGTTGTAAATACATATCAACTACCATTTGTTGTGTTTGAAACATTTTATTGAATAGTAAAACCTAATAAACATAATCTGATTATTAAAGCAAAACAGAACATCAGTTGCCATACACATAAGAGACAAAAATTGAACATAAAAATCAACATACTGTGACACAGCAAGGTTATGTAGAGCACAATTCCTAATTTCGGGCAATCTTTAAAGTTCAACTATAGAAACGTTCATAAAGAACAGGAAAGAAAGGTGGTAGGATACAGAAATGTCATTAATGTAATGCTTTTACATATAGAAAAACAAAATTAATTATTGTGTAATTTGAATTCAATTTGAATATTTTAACCTCCTCAGCATTATTTGACTCATGATTACAACCTGAATGCTTTCTGGAAAGGAACCGCCTCATGGGGTTCAAAAGCACATCTTTTCCAACAATAGGATTCAAATGATAAACTTGAATTTCAATTCAATTAATTGATTTAGGCCTTTTTGGAGATCAGCAATTTTAAATATATACAAAATCCATACACTTTTGTAAAATTGTCACCTAAACTTGAATTCAATCCACCTTTTGATTAAACAGTTCCCATTCCAGAAAGCATCACAGGACCACTTGTTGTTATCTTCCCAATTAGTGATAATGTTTCAGATGGCAACAACAATAAATATGTTTAGAATTTTACCTCCGAAAGGAAAAACATGCCATTTCTGAATCATGGTGCACAATAAAATGTAGGCACAGAAGGGCGTCTTTAGGTATATCATTCATTAAGGTTTGACCAGGCTTGAAACTAGAGTTCATGAACTTTTGGACATTTAAATGTCATTTTAAAAGAGCTCAAACAGACCCAGCACGAGCTCCGCGAAAAACTGAAGATGAGTGAATTGTACTTAGAGAAAATGTGCTGATTAGTAATCTATTGATGTAAAATGCAGTGGTCAGGCAATGCTTGTGGATCTAATCTATTCAGATTTTAACTCCATAGTTTGTTCAATAAATTGACTAGGCATAATACTTGAAAGTCCATCTCTCAGATCAGTTCTATTACAGTTTTATTTGCGATAACACTAAAAGAGATCAATGATAAATAGATTTTAAAAGCCATGGATAGAATTGATCCTTGGTCTAAATCTAGATTATTGTCGGCAATAGAAACCAATACAAACAGATCAAATCTAAAAGCATTGAATATGTTTATTATAGTGGTTTAGAGTAAACCCAGAAGACACACTTTGGTCCTAAAACTCAGAAAATGTATCTAAAGATTATGATTACATCCAATTTATGTCCAGAGACCGCTTTACATGCTTTCCTGTTTAAGTAACAACATTTGCAAATATACTTAACTAAACATTAAAGCTGGATGTCAGAAATTCTGTCTTAAAGTATTGTGTAAGAGTTTTGTGTGATGATTATTATTTGATCTGAAGCAACACTATCACTAAATAGGTATGTGCACAGGTTATCATTCAACTAACATTATTAGCAAACTTAATTTGGAGGGAATTGAGAAGAATTGCCTAATGTACCAAGGGTTTTATTGTTCAAAAATCCACTGGTTCAGTAATTCACAAAGTTTGCAAATGCTAAACCCCTTTTTGAAATGTACTAAGCCCATTTAACAATCCATAATTTGGAAGGGGAATGTTAATAGTGTCCTTTCTGAATATGTTATACATCCTTAAGGTATGTTTTAAGCTTTGAAACCGTATGTGGGCTGAAAAAGAGTAACAGGAGGTAGTAACCCAAGGGGACATTTGTGAATCTGAAAGTAAAATGGGGTGCATTAAAATGCCTTTATTCAAAAGCAATCACAGACACAGTAGTGTGCTGACTCCACAAACAACCACTTTCACCAAATGGATTATTAATACGTGAACCTCAGTATTTCCTATATTGCTGAAATTTACTCTCTAATATTTTTGTCATGTGGTGTAAATATTTGTTTGTGTTATTTTATTGCCCATTTCAATATTGTCATGAAATGTACCTATTTTTTTGTCAAACATATTGAAATATCTTTATCACAATTTTTGGGGCATTCTAAAAAATGTTTTCACTCTAACTTAAAGCTTCCTATGAAAAATACTGACGCGCAGTCCTAGTTTCTCCTGGATCACTTAGCTTTCTCACTAAACCAAGCACAATTTTGATTTGAGAGCGGTGGTTATTGTAGTCATACGCACTGGGGTTCATTTTAAAAAGACAAATATAGTCCTTCCTTTATCTTTAGAAATAATACTTGCAAACATTTGTTAAATAATTTCAGATAATTTCTTATACCTTGTGGTATCAAAAATCTGCTAGAATTAACAGACTTCTCTTCTAGATAAATCCAGGTATGAGAAGGTATTAACTGCGATTATCAACTTTCCGTTATTTTAACAAATTTTCTCAGTGCACAGAGTATTTTTCCTACATTGATCACAACATTTCAAGCAATGGTATGTGCTTAAACGTACAATGAAGGGGTAAAAATGTATTTCTACCACAATCAAGAAACCCTTGGGTCTATGAGGATTACTGTTGCAAATTAAGACCTAGCTAAAATGAAATATCCCTTTAAAAGGAAGATTTCCCTCACCCACCATAGTTGGCATGCTTCCTCATTCGGAAGCTCCTCGCTCAGTTATACCTAGTCACGGTACGGGGTACAACCCCCTCACTGAGAGGGAGGAGTTCAGGCATGTTTTGTTATAGAGAAAGGTATACTAAATACCACAATAATGAGCTCAGGGTAGTGGAGGCAGCAGAATGAAAGTTAAAACTTGGTAAAGGGTATATGGTTTCCATTATTTGTACTCCCTTGGGCCACGATTAAAAACAGGGCACTGTGGTAGAAAAATATATGCACTGTTAGTGTTAATAGGAGGTCAACATGTTTCAGCCTATTAACCCTTCAAAGAAGTGTTTGCGACTTTCTTCAGGACCTAATCAAAAGTGCTGCTGCTCATTGTACTCAATCAATAACAAGCATTGGCATAGCCAATAGGTCTCGCCTTTGGGACCTTATAAGTGTTTAGCAATGCAGATCCAGTAACAATGTGAAATAATTTCTATTAAAAAAAAGAAGACTTTATAACTGGTTAATAAAATGTTTCTGGAGGTTTAGTATATAACAACTCCTTTTTAGGTCTCGCCTGCCAATGCGCTTGCGCATTGCTGGCGAGAGATATAGGGGCTAAACCAGGGCTAAACCATCGGTGGATTTCGTACAGTGCCTGTGGAGCAGTCAAGCAGAAAGCGCGTCCACATCAAAGGCATCTGAAGCTTCCCCCAGCGTGCGCTCGGCCTCAGGCATTTCTCCTCCCCTAATTATTCCCTGCCCACGGCCGGCCAGCGGTATTTTCACTTTCACGGCCGCCAGGCCGCGTCTCACAATTCTCCTCCCCCCTCAGCAATGCCAAGAGCTTGTTTTAAATTGTTTTATTATTGCAAACATAAGGCTGACACTTTAGCAGGCACTGCGTTTTCTTTTCTTCTTTTTTATTCAGTGGAATATGCTTTCAAAATATAAAATAAATAAATATCGCACCAGCTTTCCAAGGACCGATTTATTATTTTTACCAATGCTCGATTCTTTTTTAGTCAGAGGAGGATGGTTTAATGTCAAGCAGTTACGCTATCTGTGGGAGTCTCATGGAGTCCTCACTCTATTCGCGTTATTTTGAGTAACACTTATCTGACGAGACCTTTTAATTGGACAGGATTAGTATGAGAATAGCTCCGTAGCCTAGCCTTTGTGCCCGTAAGAATCAACACATTTCTCAATAGACAGACTGTTAAAAAGCTCTCTGATGCATTTTGAAGTAGGAACCGGAGGAAAAACAAACGACCAGCAGATGGTGGTGCTGAATCACATTTGTAAACCCCAGACGACCTTTCTTTACCGCTAACTCGCCGGACGTTCCTTACTGGCCATCCAGGCCTTTTTGGCAGCAAAATGGACCGGAATCCTGGTGAACTGTGCACATTTATTTTCCCAGTCAGCTTCTCTCCGATACTTTGTGCAAAAACGTTTTGACAAGAACTGGGAGTGACAGTAAGATTTTGCTGCCCTGAGCAAAGTGACAATTTGTCGTAACATTCACTCCTCACTTCAGTTCCTGAGCAGACGCCTAGTAACGTATATAGACAGCATAGGCGAGGCACAAGCTTTGATTCTGCCTGTTTATTAGAAGAGTAAAGTGTGAACAGGTCCGCCCCTCTATTTGTGTTACACTTCACGTTTAACAGGCCAGTCTGGGAGTAGGTTTAATTAGCACATGAGGGAAAGTGGACTTTAAAGCCATGAAAATGAATCTGTGTCACCTGCAGGTCATGTGTTTAAATGCTGAATAGGTCAATTTAGATTTTCATCCTTACGAGGTTGATATACTGAATACTTTTAAGTTGGTTAACATTAGCATCACCATCTTAAAAAGGAAAACTTTGATATCAAGTGCTATATTAAAGAACCAGTTATTATTTTAAATAAAGCCACCTGTCATATAGGGGTGTTCATGGGCTTGCTCGCAATGAATATTCAGAAATTACGTACTTTGCAGGCAGGGAAATCCACCACTTTGGAGTTGAGTGCTATGCCTAAAGTTGGGCTAATCGTCATGTTTCCACTGATGGAGCCTCTGCTTTCTTTACCGGTGGAAATCTTTGATTTTGACCAAGAAGCTTTCAGGGACCTTATGATGAAGGTCAAATCTGGCTCCCCTGAAGATTGCTGCCCCCGAGGATCCTAAAGGAAGCCTTTACGGCTTGCCCAGATCCACCCATGGCCTTATTAAACATCTCACTATCTCAGGACTATGTTCCCAACACTTTAGAAGAGGCGTCAGTCATCCCTCTCCTGAAAAAACCAGGAGCAGACCCCGGGTCTCTCACAAATTACCGTCCCATCTCTTTGATCCCTTACATGGCCAAACTACTTGAAGCTCATGTAGCCAAAAACTTGTCGGCCTTTTTGGAGCAGTCAGACTACCTGGACACTCACCAAGCAGGGTTCCGCCCTGCACACTCTACAGAAGCAGTTATATTATCAGTCTTGGACCAATTACGAGCAAAAGCGGATGGAGGATCCCCCCAAGCACTTGTGCTTCTGGATCTCTCCGCCGCGTTTGACACGGTCGACCACAACACCTTGGTCGATCGGGTCATTGGCTGGAATCCAAGGACTAGCCCTCAAATGGATAAGCTCCTTCCTATACAACCGCTACCAAGCGGTCCGTCTCGGAAACTTCACAACCTCCAAGATTAAAAATACATGCAATGTCCCCCAGGGATCCTCCCTATCACCCCACTTATTCAATCTATACCTTCTCCCACTCATTCATGCACTTAAGGAAGGAAAAATTCAAACCTTTAACTACGCGGATGATTTTCAGTTAATCTTCCCAATCAATAACTCCCCCACTACTGTCCACGAATTCCAGACAACAATGCTGTTCATCCGTGACTGGATGAACAGCAATCACCTTAAGCTTGAATCCGGACAAAACGGAAGTCATCCTCACAGGTGGCCTAACGAACCCCTAGAGCCCCCTTTTTTGGCCTAAAGATCAGGGACAATCCCCCACCCCCTCTACCTCTGCTAAAACCCTGGGGGTAATAATCAACAGCGATCTTACCATGAACAAACAAATTGGAGCTGTGGTCTCTACTTGCTGTTTCCAGCTAAGAAAAATAAGAAAAAATAGTAGATTCCTTAGCCAGGAAGCATAGATTCAGGCAGTCCTTGCGATGGTAATATCCCACATCGACTACGCCAACTCCCTTTATTTCGGCATCCCGACCTACCTCATCAACCGCCTTCAAATGGTTCAAAATCAGGCGGCCAGGCTGGTCCTTCAAGCAAATAGGAGCCAACACACCACCCCACTGCTAAAGAAGCTACACTGGCTCCCTATAACCCAGAGATGCGCCTTCAAAGTGGGATGTATCATTTTCAAATCCTTGAATAATAAAAATCCTAAATTCATCGATAATTTGATCAACAGATACATTCCCACTCGCAACCTGCGATCTGCCCATCTGCACCTTCTGGCCATACCCCCCTTCAGGCTAAAACGCGCTGGAGGGTCAAGATTCGCCACCCTAGGCCCAAAATTGTGGAACTCCTTAACTCTGGAAGCTAGAGCGTGCACAGACCTCATGAGATTCCGGAAACTACTAAAAGAACAAGTTACTTACCTTCGGTAACACTTTTTCTGGTAGATACAGTATCTGCCTGTGGATTCCTCACCTTGTGAATATCCCCTTGCGTCAGCAACATACGTAAATTCTTTTTGTAGCTTCGCGCCGACGTGGACGACGTCACAGGCACGGCATCGCGCGTGACTCCGCTGACGTCACCGACACCATAATAGGCCCACGCCGGCGTGATGACATCAGTTCCGCCCTTTTTCCGTGCTTTCGAGGCACACGGACGGAGCGATGACAGTAGATATATACACAGAATACACAGTACACAAATGTCAAGATAACACAAACAGTGTGAAGCCAATGCAGGAAAGCAATTGAAATAAAACATTTCCTTGGACAATAAAAAATATTTACATTACAGTAACTCAGGTATAGAAGAGTGGACAACGGGGAGGCGGGTGGGTCAGTGAGGAATCCACAGGCAGAAACTGTATCTACCAGAAAAAGCGTTACCGAAGGTAAGTAACTTGTTCTTCTGATAGATACATCTGCCAGTGGATTCCTCACCTTGTGAATAGAGTCCCACACCAGTCCCCACTCCTGGAGGAGGGTGTCCACTCTCTTATACCAGAAAATCCTGCAGGACAGAGCGAGGAAAGTGGGCGTCCCTCCTCACCTCAGCATCCAAGCAGTAATGCTTCGTAAAAGTGTGGAGGGAGGTCCAAGTTGCCGCCCTACTAATGTCCTCAACAGGTACACCTCTAGACAAAGCAGATGTTGATGACTTTGCTCTAGTAGAGTGAGCTCTTATGCCTTCTGGAGGTTCCTTACCAGCAAGAGCGTAGCATATCTTAATGCACAGGATAATCCATCTTGATAGCGTGCCCTTCCTTTCTTGCAGTTATTAGAGACAAGGGTCCTTAGCTTTCAGAATTTACAAAGAAATAAAATATAGACCATGATAGGCGACTATATGCGTCACTGTCCAGCCGGACAGGATATTTATTTTCAATAATGTAAGAATTGTAGTTCATCAAAGTAGTTCAACAAGCACAATCCTGTACCAAAGAAATTCAGAGAACATACAAGAAGTTCAAAAGTTTAGAGCAGGCAAAAGAAATGAGCAAAATTGGCCACTTTTAAGTCAGTGTTAAATTAAAGTAGTGCCAAAAAGGCGCCAGACACAACTGAATTTGACATAATAGTTTGGTTGTGAAGGCACTTTACAAAGTCGACGTTTCGATCCCTTATGCTCAATTGTGTAGGATCATCATCAGGACTGACATATTTTACAGCGTTTGCCTGACAGATTAAAATACAATTGATTTACCGCCTGTAAGAAGGGGAGAGAAAGAGAGGTAGGTAGCTTTAGAAAATTATTCTGAATAGGGTACATTCAATTGGTAACTCAAACCTAAAGAAAAAGAGAAAGATAATATTCCTGATAGTCCGAGTATTTTGGAGGACCATCACAATTAATCGGATTCGACTTATTTGTGCATAATACATTGTGTTTCACTCGTGAGTGGCGGGCAGGAGCCGGTCGGTGTACCTGTGACTTGTGAATACTAATGGGTAAAAAAATCTCTTAACCGGATATGCAATTTTGAAACGTAAATGTCTCACATTCGGCCTCGGAAGTTCAAAGTATTTATAAAAAGCCTTTTTACGTTTAAACTGCCGCCGCACGGTAAGACTTGTCCCATCCAGGATCCCTCTAGATAATTAAAACCCTCTGTCCGTATGACAGAATAGCATACTCATTCCTTCTCTTTCCTACAGGAAAGTATCCGGTTAACCTAAAACCTGTCCCGCGCTATCCAAAAAGAAGTGTGGACTTCCGCACAACCCAAGGACTTCGCGCAGGTAATCCCGAAACTCCATCACGCCCTGCACCCCTGTCTCTCTCCCGCCCGGGGTTTCCACTGACCAGGTCCCTCTTCTATTCCAGGTGGGCGCCCAAAACACGCATTCCGATTGAATAGGGTCATCCTAACCCCAATCTGGGTAAGTGCTCCACCAGTAAGGCCTTCCGCCTAAGCCCCCGCCAACAACACACCACGCGCTAGCCGACTCACGATGCATGACAGTATCACGGTTTTATGTGCATGATCTGGAACACAGTTTAAACGTAAAAAGGCTTTTTATAAATACTTTGAACTTCCGAGGCCGAATGTGAGACATTTACGTTTCAAAATTGCATATCCGGTTAAGAGATTTTTTTACCCATTAGTATTCACAAGTCACAGGTACACCGACCGGCTCCTGCCCGCCACTCACGAGTGAAACACAATGTATTATGCACAAATAAGTCGAATCCGATTAATTGTGATGGTCCTCCAAAATACTCGGACTATCAGGAATATTATCTTTCTCTTTTTCTTTAGGTTTGAGTTACCAATTGAATGTACCCTATTCAGAATAATTTTCTAAAGCTACCTACCTCTCTTTCTCTCCCCTTCTTACAGGCGGTAAATCAATTGTATTTTAATCTGTCAGGCAAACGCTGTAAAATATGTCAGTCCTGATGATGATCCCACACAATTGAGCATAAGGGATCGAAACGTCGACTTTGTAAAGTGCCTTCACAACCAAACTATTATGTCAAATTCAGTTGTGTCTGGCGCCTTTTTGGCACTACTTTAATTTAACACTGACTTAAAAGTGGCCAATTTTGCTCATTTCTTTTGCCTGCTCTAAACTTTTGAACTTCTTGTATGTTCTCTGAATTTCTTTGGTACAGGATTGTGCCTGTTGAACTACTTTGATGAACTACAATTCTTACATTATTGAAAATAAATATCCTGTCCGGCTGGACAGTGACGCATATAGTCGCCTATCATGGTCTATATTTTATTTCTTTGTAAATTCTGAAAGCTAAGGACCCTTGTCTCTAATAACAGTAACTACCCACGGTCCTCAGCAAACTGTTTGGGTTCCCTTGTTCTATTCAATAAACTGTAGCGCAATCACTAGATTGCAAGGGTTTTCGTCTGGAAATCCACTCACCCTCAGCCGAGGGTAGGCCACCCTAGTACTAAAATATTTCTTTAAAATATTCCCTTTAATTCCTTCTTAAAAACCTGATATGTCCGATCACGCACCATTATACACAGATGATTATATTAAACGAATTTGTGAGAGACCTTCCCTTCTCTCAGACAACTCTGAAACTCCAACTGCAGCCACTAGTTCATTACCGGAACAACTAGAAAAACTCAGAAAAAAACAAGTCCGTCTTCAACTGATGGTCTTAATGTTAACTGACTACCTCAAGGCAAATGTAATCCCAATGGGCCTTCAAGTTCGTAATATTCCCGGCATCTTTACAGACAATCCCAAATATATAAATAATTTTAGTTACATTGGGACCACCTGCTCCAGACATTGGTTATGTTTGGGTATTGATATAGCAACCGAGACACTTGTATCCCTTGAGGCTGAAATTGCCGATCTAGAAAAACAACTAAAGGATGCCAATCCCACCACTGAAGTGAATAAACTCTTGGAACAGCTAGAAAAAACTATAGCTGATTTCCATAGAATTGAACAGAACAAAAAGGCTAACAAAGTAAAAAAAGATATTAAAGCCTATAATACTGAAAATACTTACCCATATCTTCAAAAAGATTTCTATACCAACAAAACCTACTCCAACCCGCGTGGAAACAAACCTTGGGGACGATATAACCGTCGTCAAAACCTGGTTGGCTTTTCGGACACATCAGCTGAGTCCTCAGATAGCTCTGACCCAGGTGAAGGGTCTAGCACTACAAATAAACGAGGAGGGGGTCAATCTAATTTTTTATCCAGAGGCCAGCCCAACACCCCACAACGTGGTCGGGTAAAGAAACCGCAACGATGGTACAACCCCCCTGGAGAGCGCAAAACCAGGAACAACTTTTATCAATGGTAACAAGCCCGCCCCGAGAGATGATTCACATATTTAACCTCTCAAAACATACCCTACTCAATACAGAACTAGACCTTCTCAAAAAAGGCCTCTCCTTTGTGCCCACTACCCGCCCCGACTACATGGAATTGCAAACAGAATTGCTGAGATTTTTCAGAACAATTCGCTTAAAAGCATTTTTCCAACTACACCCAAGCCCTATGCAGGACTCATATACCCCCTTTAGACCTCCCTCCACTTTTTCACCAACGTCAACCATGATACCCCCTGAGATCGTGACGTTTGAAAAACTAGTACTCAATGACTTAACTTCATTGCAGAATCAGAAACTTTTCATTCCCTACAATATATCGCTTCAAGAAAAAAATGCCATTGAGACACTAAAATGTAACAATAGCATAATTATCAAAAGTGCAGACAAGGGAGGCGGTATTGTTATTCAAGAAATTGAGACATACAAGGCCGAAATCTTACGCCAATTGAATAACGCTGAGCACTACCAAAGGCTCCCGGGTAATCCCACTAGACAAATACAAGAGGCCATTATGGGGATAACTACCCAAGCCTGTAAAGATGGATACCTGAGTAAAAAGGAATACAACTTTCTCAACACCAAGTCTCCACGGGTTCCAGTAATATACACTCTCCCAAAAATACACAAAAGCCTCACTAGCCCACCAGGACGACCAATTGTTTCAGCCTGCGGCTCTGTCCTAGAACCACTAGGAGCCTATGTCGACTTTTTTATCAAGGACTTTGTGCCTTCCACGACTTGTTACATCAGAGACACCATGTCTATGATCAACATGGTTGAACATCTAGACTTCAATCCCATGCATGAAACACTCTGCACATTAGATGTGGAATCTTTGTATACAAATATTCCACAGACTACAGCCCTGCTAGTTATCCAAAAGATCCTAGACACAAGGCCACGACCACACAGGGTCCCCTCTCTGTTTATCCTTCAACTGCTAGAACTCTGCCTGACTAGGAATTTTTTCTGCTTCGACAACATCTACTATCAGCAGATCAAGGGCACCTCTATGGGGGCTATTTTTGCTCCCAACCTGGCCATACTCTTTATGGACCAGTTGGAGGTAGGTTCTATTCTGATGCCCTCTAATCCTTTTCTCCCGGGAATCAAACTGTGGCGTCGTTATATAGACGACATTTTCCTCATTTGGAGCCAGAGCATTGAAACTCTACAACAGTTTCTCCATTGGCTGAATAATAACTGCTGTGGTTTGACCTTTACTTTGACTCACGACAAATCATCAATAGCCTTCCTAGATCTCACAATATATCATGCTGAAGGTGAACTCCTAACCAAACTTTTCAGGAAACCCACAGAGCGCAACACGCTACTGAATTACAAAAGCAATCATCCCAGGACCCTCCGAGATTCGCTACCTTATTCTCAGTTTCTGAGGATAAGGCGCTACTGCTCCTGTAAAAATGATTACTTCAGGGAGGCAGCGATACTCTCGAATAAACTCAAGGAGAGAGGATACCCAAAAAGAATAGTGAAACAAGCTTCTAAGCGGGCTTGGTACTGCCCTCGCGAAATCCTGCTGTCCCCAAAGGACAAGACCAAAGGAGAAAGAATAGCTTGCGTGACCACCTTTTCTCCGATATCCAACAAAATTAGGAAATCCATCCTAAAACATTGGCCCACCATAAATGTTGGTAATATCAAAATTGATAAACCACTCTTTGCATTTCGCAAAAAAAATTTTTTAAAAGATCACCTAGTAAGGGCAGCCTTACCAATCACAACGCCAGACAACACACTCGAATCAGCATGGGGCTTACCCCCTGTTATCGGTCATGCCAAATGCGGAGGTTGCAGTGTGTGCGAATTCACGGTGGAGGGTAAGAAGTTCACTCACCAAAACACCACGTATGAAAGACGATCATTCTCTAATTGTAACACATCAAATGTTATTTATGTGATTGAATGCCCCTGTCCCAAACTCTACGTGGGACAGACGACACAGAAAGCAAAGACCAGAATCTGCCAGCATAGGAGTCGAATTCGCTGCAGGACGGCAAATGCTCCCCTAGTGTACCACTACATCAACTCTGGACACAATGAAAATGACATCAAATGGTCCATTCTCAAGGTAATAAAACTCCCCCCAAGAGGTGGTAACATTGGTCAATTGTTGAACAGGGAGGAACTGCGAACTATGATACAATTCGACACCATCCAGAATGGCCTCAATCGCCTGGAAGATTGGACCAGTCTTCTATGAGCGCACCAAACTGAATAACATTGACACTTGCCCTGCGCATACCACATGTGGTTACATGGACATGTAAACTGCTCGCTGTTTCAGAATATCCAAATGGAAAAATGGTTTTTATGTAAATCACCCGATGCCTTGAAAAATGACCTGCTCGCTGCCTTAGTATAATCAAATGTAAATATGTTTTTATTTAAGTCACCCACCTAAGCGCCGCCCGCACGAAATTCACTAAATAACCATCACATTAATTCACCACCTAAAATGTAAATATTGCACAAACAGTCACAATACTCGCGAATTGACCTCCCCAACATGGCGTATACTACTGCCCGCGTAGTCCCCCACCAAGATGGCGGCCGTCACCGACCCATCTTCTCTTTCGACGACCCAACCGCACTCGCGCATATAGCACGAGTCATTCAACAGAGACGTTAGCTGACAGAGGGACACTGCTCCTTCAGCTCCGGTTTTGCAGATCGATGCAACACGAGGGCGCCCCGCCGCACGGTAAGACTTGTCCCATCCAGGATCCCTCTAGATAATTAAAACCCTCTGTCCGTATGACAGAATAGCATACTCATTCCTTCTCTTTCCTACAGGAAAGTATCCGGTTAACCTAAAACCTGTCCCGCGCTATCCAAAAAGAAGTGTGGACTTCCGCACAACCCAAGGACTTCGCGCAGGTAATCCCGAAACTCCATCACGCCCTGCACCCCTGTCTCTCTCCCGCCCGGGGTTTCCACTGACCAGGTCCCTCTTCTATTCCAGGTGGGCGCCCAAAACACGCATTCCGATTGAATAGGGTCATCCTAACCCCAATCTGGGTAAGTGCTCCACCAGTAAGGCCTTCCGCCTAAGCCCCCGCCAACAACACACCACGCGCTAGCCGACTCACGATGCATGACAGTATCACGGTTTTATGTGCATGATCTGGAACACAGTTTAAACGTAAAAAGGCTTTTTATAAATACTTTGAACTTCCGAGGCCGAATGTGAGACATTTACGGTTCAAAATTGCATATCCGGTTAAGAGATTTTTTTACCCATTAGTATTCACAAGTCACAGGTACACCGACCGGCTCCTGCCCGCCACTCACGAGTGAAACACAATGTATTATGCACAAATAAGTCGAATCCGATTAATTGTGATGGTCCTCCAAAATACTCGGACTATCAGGAATATTATCTTTCTCTTTTTCTTTAGGTTTGAGTTACCAATTGAATGTACCCTATTCAGAATAATTTTCTAAAGCTACCTACCTCTCTTTCTCTCCCCTTCTTACAGGCGGTAAATCAATTGTATTTTAATCTGTCAGGCAAACGCTGTAAAATATGTCAGTCCTGATGATGATCCCACACAATTGAGCATAAGGGATCGAAACGTCGACTTTGTAAAGTGCCTTCACAACCAAACTATTATGTCAAATTCAGTTGTGTCTGGCGCCTTTTTGGCACTACTTTAATTTAACACTGACTTAAAAGTGGCCAATTTTGCTCATTTCTTTTGCCTGCTCTAAACTTTTGAACTTCTTGTATGTTCTCTGAATTTCTTTGGTACAGGATTGTGCCTGTTGAACTACTTTGATGAACTACAATTCTTACATTATTGAAAATAAATATCCTGTCCGGCTGGACAGTGATGCATATAGTCGCCTATCATGGTCTATATTTTATTTCTTTGTAAATTCTGAAAGCTAAGGACCCTTGTCTCTAATAACAGTAACTACCCACGGTCCTCAGCAAACTGTTTGGGTTCCCTTGTTCTATTCAATAAACTTCCTTTCTTGCAGCCAGCAAAACCAACAAAGAGCTGGTCATCCACACGATAGTCTTTAGTCCTATCGAGATAAAAGCTCACCGCCCTCTTAGGGTCCAGACGGTGTAGTCTCTCCTCCTCCTTGGAAGGGTGAGGGGGAGGATAGAAGGTAGGAAGGGTAATGGACTGTCCTAGATGGAAGGGAGTTACCACCTTAGGCAGAAAAGCAGCCCTGGTCCTGAGTACCATTCGTTCAGCGTGAATAGTCAAGAATGGGGGCTTAGAACTAAGAGCTTGAAGCTCACTTACCCTCCTTGCCGAGGTGATTGCTACAAGAAAAACAGTCTTAAAAGACAGAAGCCTCATGGGACACCTGTGTAATGGTTCAAAAGGTGAACCCATCAAATAGGTCAAAACAAGATTCAATTCCCATTGAGGCACAATAAATGGAGTAGGAGGGAATTTGTTAGTCAGAACTTTTATAAAACGTAACACAATAGGTGATTTAAATAAAGACGGCTGGTCCGGCAAACAAAGGAATGCCGACAAGGCCGATAAATAAACTTTTACAGTTGAAACAGCAAAGCCCTGCTGGGCCAAATAAAGAGCAAACTGAAGTATGTTGGACAAAACGAGCCCTCAAGGGGTCAATAGATCTCTCTCCACACCAGGAAACAAATTTGGACCACCTATAAGAGTAGATAGACTTGGTGGAGTCACGCCTGGCTGATAAGATGACATCCACTACATTAGGTGGGAGAGAAAAGGAATTTAGGTTGCCCCATTCAATCTCCAGGCATGAAGGTGTAAGGTCTGGAGGGGGGGTGTAGAACCTGCCCCTCCATCTGAGAGAGGAGATCTGCCCTGAGAGGGAGACAGAGCGGCGAGCAAGAGGAGAGGCGGAGAAGATTTGTGTACCACACCCTTCTTGGCCAATCCGGGGCGACCAATATGACTTGGGCCCGGTCTTGGCGAATCTTCCTCAGAACCCGAGGAATCAAGGGTATGGGAGGAAACGCGTAAAGTAGTTTTGAGTCCCAACTCAACTGAAACGCGTCCCCCAAGGCTCCCTGTATCAGAAACTGGAGACTACAGAATGATGGGCAGTGAGCATTCTCGAGAGTAGCGAACAGGTCCACCTGAGGAGTCCCCCACATCCGAAAAATGTAACGAACCACCTCTGGGTGAAGCCTCCACTCGTGGTCGGCCGAGAACTGCCGACTGAGACTGTCTGCACGCACGTTCAGTACTCCGGCCAGGTGATTTGCCATCAGACAAATCTAATGGTTCTTAACCCAGGACCAGAGACGCAGTGTATCTCTGCAGAGACACTGCGACCCCACACCTCCCTGTTTGTTGATATACCACATCGCGGTGGTGTTGTCCGTCAGGACTTGAACCGACCGCAAAGGGAAGGGAGGAAGGCCTTGAGTGCTAGATGTATTGCCCGCAACTCTAGAAGGTTAATGTGAAGCAACCTTTCCTCCGGAGACCAAAGACCTTTGACCTCCAGATCCCCCAGATGAGCACCCCACCCTAGAGTGGATGCATCTGCTATTACTGTGGCCACCGATGGAGGCAGTTGAAAAGGCTTTCCTTGTGACAGATTGCCTTCCACGCCTCACCAAGACAGATCCGCTGCAGCTTCTCTGGAGATCCTCACAGACTCCCTGAGATCCCCTTGATGTTGATACCACTGCCTGCGGAGGCACCACTGGAGCGCCCTCATGTGCCAGCGTGCATGGTTGACCAACAGAATGCAAGAAGCCATCAGACCGAGCAGACGAAGGACCTTCAGGACTGGAACAACCGCTCCATTGTAAAATAAAGGAATCATTTCCTGAATCCTTTGAGGTGGAGGGAATGCATGACAAACAGTTGTGTCCGGTACCGCACCTATGAACAGGTTGCGCTGGGAGGGCTCCAGGTGAGATTTGGGTACATTTATCGAAAAACCCAATCTGTGCAACAATTGAGTTGTCTCTTGCAGATGATGGAGCACTATCTCTGGCGACTCTGCTTTGATCAGCCAGTCATCCAGATAAGGGAATGCCGGAATCCCCGACCTTCTGAGATGTGCTGCCACCACAGCCATCACCTTGGTGAAGACTCGAGGCGCAGTAGTAAGACCAAACGGATGGACCATAAACTGGTAATGCTGAGATCCCACCGTAAAACGGAGATACTTCCCGTAAAACGGAGATACTTCCTGTGAGACTGCAGGATAGGGATGTGAAAATATGCATCCTGCAAATCTATTGACACCATCCAGTCTCCTTGTAAATTGATACTTGTATAGCGCACTACTCACCCGCAAGGGTCTCAAGGCGCTTGTACGAATACCGCTGTGGAACCCATCCTGGCTTTCCCTGTGAGGTGTCCACTCCTGGGCACCCCCAAGGTGGAGGCCAGGCATCCTTAGCGTTGTAGAACCTGCACAAGGGTGAGCATCTTGAACTTTTCCTGCTTCACGTAAAGGTTCAAGATCCTGAGATCCAGGATTGGACGAAGTCTGCCATACTTCTTGGGAATCAGGAAATACTGGGAGTAGCATCCCTGACCCCTTTCCTGCTCCAAACCACCTCCATCGCACCCTTTCTTAACAGTGCCAGGACTACTTACGGCAAGAGCAACAGGTGTTCCTCCGTGCAAAAACCTTGGCAAGGAGGGTAATTCGGTGGAAACTCCTGAAAAGGAAGAGCATACCAATTTTCTACAAGATTGAGAACCCAAAGATCTGATGTAACTGATTCCCAATCTTGTAGAAAATTGGTAAGCCAACCCCCCACAGGACCCGCATGATCCGGAATGGCAGATCTAGGGCTGCTTTGCTGTGGTTGGAGGGGGGTTAGAAGAGGAAGAGGGGGGAGGAGGAGGCTTGACGCCCTCGAGGACGAGCTCTTTGACTGCCCCTGTATGACTTATACAGCGTATTTTGCTGTTGCTGCTGCTGCTGTTGAACTTGACGGTAGGGACGAAAGGAAGCACATCCAAAACCTCTATCCCTTTTAGTCGTTGAACCTCTGGTCTGCAGCCCTAAAGATCTGGTAGTAGCCCTACAGTCCTTAAATCTTTCCAAAGCCGCATCAGCCTTTTTACTAAATAACCCAACACCATCAAAGGGCAAATCCAACAACGCAGCCTGAACATCCGCAGAAAAGTCAGATGACTTCAGCCAGGCAGCCCTTCTAGAGGCAACAGAAGTACCCATAATACAAGCAACTGAATCAGCAGTGTCAAGCCCACTCTGAATCACTTGGCGTGCAGCCGCTTGCGTATCGGCCAATACCTCATTAAAATCCTTCCTGCTGTCCTCAGGAATTCTAGGAGCCAACTGGCGTACTGAGTCCATCAGGGCATGTATATACCTCCCCAAAAGACAAGTGGCATTGGTCGATTTCAATGCCATGCTTGCTGAAGAGAAAACCTTCTTAGCAGTCTGATCCTGTTTCTTGGATTCCTTATCCCCAGGCACCTGAGGAAATGCACCCACAGTCTTTTTTGAACAGGCTGTCTGAATAACCAGACTTTTAGGCAAAGGATGCGAGGATAAAAATTCAGGATCCCCAGGTGCAACTCTATACCTCCTTGCAACACCTTTGGCACTGCAGGAGCTGTAAGAGGCTTGCCCCAAACCTCCAATATAGGCTGAGTTAACGCATCATTAAAATGGAGCAACGGTTCGACAACAGAACTCGGAGAATGAAGGACCTCAGTCAAGAGATTGGATTTATATTCCACTGTAGGCAAGGTTAAATTTAAAAGTTCCGCAGCCTTCTTAATAACCACATGGTATGGCACATTGTCTTTTGAAGAGGCGTCAGACACAGATGGCAGTTCCCATTCCGGAGAAAGCTCTAGCCCACTTGCTTCTCTTAAATCATCAAAATAGTCCTCCTGAAGCTCACCTTCTTCCATATCAGCCTCAGCTTCCCTATATATTTGCTCCACAACAAGGCGCTGAGCATCCCTTCTGGATCTCTCCTGAACAAGCCTCGCCGTCGGATCCGTGAACGACTCCGACGGAGCCGGTATCGGTGTTGAGATCGAATCCGGAGGAACAATGCGCTGCTCTCGAGGTCGAATCGGAGCCGGCGACGACGGCATCAGCGTCGACGACCTCGGCGGCGCAGAAAAAGGCCAAGGCGGATTCGACGCCGGCATAAATGGCATGAAAGGAGCTGGAGCATAGGAATGGGGAACTATTAAATTATATGCCATAGGACCCATGGGACCCGAAGGCGCACCAGAGGGGTACCAAGCTCTCGAATAGACTCCATACATAGCGTTTAAAAAGGCAGTAGGGTCTTGTCCAGGAGCTGGGAAGGGTGGGTAAGAACCCGCTGCCTGAACCTCGGGAGGTACCGGATTCGCCTCTTCTTCCACAGGTGGCTGGGTCGGAGTCATCGAGCCCTCTGCCAATGGAACCTCCTCATCCTCTCGAGCCGGAGACGGCGCCTGAGATGGATTCGAAACCGGAGCCTCACCTTCTGGATCCAAGACCTCGGGCAACAGAGACACTACATCCTCTCCATGTCTCCTCTTAGGCGACTTCGGCCTCGAGTCCGACTCCTTACCGGAATGATGGCGAGATCCATGCCTCCGCTTCTTATGCATCTTTCTTGACTTCAAAGCATGATCGGAAGAAGACCTCGCAGGCGACGCCGTACGGGATCTCGACCTGGACTTCGACAGCGCCTTTGACTTCGACCTCGACTTTCTCGAATGCGATCTCGAAGTCTACTTTTCCTTTCTACCTTTCAATTTCGCCACCAGAAGTTTAGCTTCTCTCTCTCGGAGTGCCTTTGGGTTCATCTTCTTGCACGAAGAACAGCTTTCGACATCGTGGTCCGAACTCAGACACCAGATACAGTCATCGTGCGGGTCCGTGATCGACATCTTTTTGCGCACTCCCCACATGGCTTGAACCTGGTCTTCTTAGTCGACATCTTTCAGCGAGACAAAGAAGCAAGAAAACAGAGAAAACAGTAACAAAGTTACTACACCTACAGAGATTCCCAGAAACCGTTAGCGTCGACGACGCAGAAAAAAGGGAACTGATGTCATCATGCCGGCGTGGGCCTATTATGGTGTCGGTGACGTCAGCGGAGTCTCGCGCGGTGCCTTGCCTCGGTGACGTCGTCGGCGCAAAGCTACAAAAAGAATTTCCGGATGTTGCTGACGCAAGGGGATATTCACAAGTTGAGAATCCACTGGCAGATGTATCTATCAGAAATGTGGTTATTCAAGCAGGCATACTATTAACACCCCAGTTTATTACCTCTAGATCAGCGCCAAGAAACCAACCTGGTGTGCGTCCGCTCTCAAATAAAGATTAACATAACATAACATAACAAGACTGGCGGGAAAAACTACGTCAGGAAGGGGGGGGGGTGCCAGCCTTGCCAACTCCACCCCTCAGGTGGAGGAGGCGAGGTGAAGCACAACCCCGGGCTCCGGCCATCTTGTAGATGGGGGGCCCTGCACAATCACAGCTAGGCTCCTGCCCCCCTCCCCCAGGAGAGGAGCAGGCTACGGGGTGTACTCACCCCAGGACAGGGACGCATTGGTCCCTGTCTTTGTCCTACCTGTAACGCCCCTAAATTTAGTAGGGGCACCCTGAACAGATTTCGATAACCAAAGAAGAAAGAAGATCAAGAAGAAGAAGACCCGCCGTGCAGCTGCTAACAACAGGACAACAACAACTGACTTGGCCCCAGTCCTACCGGCCTGTTGATCCTGGAACCTGATCCTGCCTAACCCTGTCGACTCCTGTGGACAGCAACCTTGGGACATCCAAAGGACCTGCCTGCCTTGACCCTCTTGAAGATTGGGACTCCCTTCAGCAGAGGGTCTGCTGCAACAACCGCCCTGGTGCCAACCAGGAAGCTCCGGACCAGCCCACTCTGCACCCGCCGAGCCCAGGCCGTGCCCAACCGAACCAAGACCACGAGAACGCCCCCCCCACGACTGGGACCCGAAGTCCAGTGCCAAAAGACCCTCCTCGACGACCCAGACGACGCCTGCAGACTCAGAACCAGGGGCCACCACGAGGGTAAGCTTTTCCGACACCCAAAGACACCCCTGCACCCGGCACCCTGCGGCTCCCTGTGCCCCCCTTTGGGGTACCTACCTGGGCTCCAAGACCCCAACTTACCTCTCGAAGGGCTGGTCGCCCCTGGAGAGTCTCCGTCCCCGAGCCTGCAGCCTTTTTTCCTTTTTGACCTTTCCCATTGAATAACATTGGGCGCCAACGGCTCAAAAGCACCCTGTACCCAGCCGCCCGAGAGCCGCTGGCTGTGCCACCTTTGTCCTAGCCTACTTCCCCCTTGCCCTGAGCAAGTGACCAGGAGCCCAGCTCCCACAGCCGCGTGGCCTGCTAGCCAGCAGCCACCAACCGAAGGCTCCCTTTCCCTCATTGGATATCATTGGGCCTACCTACCTCTGCACCCGGCCGCCCCTGTGCTGCTGGGATTGAACTAACAGTACTTACCTGACCCTGGGGGACCCCTGAGTCTATGCCCAGAACCTTAACTTCACCAACCACGTAATCACCTGGGAACCGGTAGCTCACTTACCTGCCATTGGATAACATTGACCAATTTTGAAGTTTTGAAAACTGAAAATATTCACATAAAATCAGCCAAAGTCCGAATTCCAAAGTACTCAACTGTGACCAGGGGAGAAGTCAGTACTGTACCTTTCAGCCCAGTAGTGAACCGTAAAATTAATCCTTTCCGGGTTTACTATTAATCAGTATTATCTCCATAGGAACCCATTGTCTGCTTTTCTATGAAATTTCTTTTAAGTGTCTACTTTTGAAAACTTGAAATATTCTTTAAAAATCACACGAAATACTGAAACGCAATTACCTACCTGTTTTAAGTCAAGACCCCAGTGCTGGCCCTAGGAGACCAGTGCTGGATTATAAAAGTAACGCAATCGTAATTTACTTGCAACCTGAATTTTCTCCCATTGAATAACATAGTCAGATTTTCATTGAAAAGTTTCTAAGTGTTAACTTTTAAAACAGCTTTATATTCATGAAAATTCACTACAGTAACTTTTTTGCTAATCTGGTTTCAGCTTAGACCCCAGAACTGAATCTAGGATCTAGTCCTGGAACTACCAAAGTAATCTATAAAGTAATCAACTGTACTTATATGTGGAAAACCCATTGAAGTCAATGATATAGTGTGTTTTAGGTTTGTGTTGCTTACTTCTAATACTGTATCCATTGTGTGCACAACCTTTATTGCTCCTTTGCAAAGTAATTACATGAGAGTTCTAAAAATAAAACAACTATAACTGTGGATATAAAACAATTAGCCTGGAGTTCAGTCCTTGAGTGTATGAAACCTTTTGCTGACTGAGTGTGTACAACAAATGCTTGCTCGCAGCCGGACTTTGTTGCTGCTGGGTGTTCTAAGCTACAAGGAAGCTTGGGGAACTACAGACACCAGAATACCCTTAACTGCACTCACCTGGGCTGAAGCGCAATCCCACTCACCGCACTACTTTACGGCTCGCGGCCCCCGCTTCGCGGGAGCCGCTTGCAGCCGGACTTTGTTGCTGCTGGGTGTTCTCTGCTACAAGGAAGCTTGGGGAACTACAGACACCAGAATCCCCTTAACTGCACTCACCTGGGCTGAAGCGCAATCCCACCCACCGCACTACTTTACGGCTCGAGGCCCCCGCTTCGCGGGACGCGTGCAGGTGCGCGCCGGGCGAAGCCCGGGCCAAGGGAGGGCCTGTTTGAGCCCGTACATGAACGACCGAGGACGGGACGGGGTTCCCCCCTAATAGGGAAGGCAGTAGTTAGGGAAGGCAGTGGCAGTGTCTCCCCGAGCCGCTTGACGCCAGCTAGCTCGCACAGCACCTCTAAAAAAGGACCGAGCATTTAAACGGTGAAAATTCCTGCATATTGATATTTTAATATTGTCCATTCGTATATAGATGGTTTTTATATTGCGCACTGAATATTTTTAAACACAGTTAGTATCGCCGTTTTAATAAGCTATTCCTCACGTTGCTGGGACTATTGGGGTATTAAATTACACTCACACACTAGGAAGTCTGTTCTCGATGGTGTAGCTTGACAGGAAAGAGACAGGCATTGACTCCACTTCCGCTAACACGAAGCGGGTGGCGGTCTAGTGTTACACAAGGAGGGGCTATTTAGCCCTCTCGTCGCTCGGAGCGCGCAGGGGAGCGCCTCAGGAGGCGCCTGAGACAAGCCAGAGAGAGGCCCATCTGCGCCCGTCCGCGACCGGATGAGGCCAGGGGCCATGGCGCCAATATCCACAGGAGGAAGTATGCCCTCTAAGGTTACGGTGAGTTATTCTTCCCAGGCATTGATGCATTTAAGGGTAATACCACAGATTACTTGTGGGACAGAAGAGCGACCCCCTCCCGAGGGGCCGTTCTCATGTAGGCGCTGTCATTTCCAGACAGTAAGCGATCCCTCTTACAGGAATATGGATTACTCCCAAAATTACACCACATGTACAGTCATCGAAACAACTCAGGGAGGGAGAAACCTGTTATGTAACATAAGGTCTATGCCCAAACATTACACTGAGGTGTGGGATCTTATGTCTACGCACAAACCTGATCTTTGTTTCCTTACTGAGACATGGCTCAAACCCCATTCGGTCCCTGTTATCACCTATGGGATCCCAGAAGGGTATAAGATTATTAGATTGGATCGGCCTATTAAAGCAGGAGGGAGCATAGCGATTGTTCATAAATTCAGCATACCTGTCTCTATTCTAGATCAATGTTGTACCTCTGCTTTTGAAATGATGATTTTTAAAATTGGTACGTCTGCTAAATATTACAGGAAGGGAGCTTTAGTCTATCGCCCTCCGGGCCCTATGAAAAAAGTCTCCAGCTCTTTGGTGGAAGCACTGGCTCCCTATGTTAACACGGATAAAGACTTCTTACTGCTTGGAGACTTTAATATCCACAGTGAGCTAAAAGATAATATGGATGCCCAGTCATTCCTGAATGATGTTTCTCTGTTAGGGCTAAAGCAGTGCAATAGTGGGCCTACCCATCGGGCGGGGCATACTTTAGACTTGATCTTTTCCAATTTTCCTGACATTGAGTGTTTTGCACCAAAACAGACTAACTGGATAGATCATTTTATTTTGGAGTTTTCAATGCCTAAAATTGATGTACCTCTCAGCCACTCTTTACAGATTCCAGAACAGCGAAGACAATGGCATAAAATATCTCACGAAACTTTTAAGGAGATATATATTGCGCCGAAATTTCCGCCCACGGAAAATATTGATTCCGCTTTACTTAAATATGAACTTGCGATACACACAGCAGTGGAACAGATTGCCCCACTTAAAACTTTCAAAAAACGTCCTGCCAAAAAACAGGAAGTCTGGTTTTCTGAAGAACTGCGGGTCCTTAAACGCACCGCTGGGAAACTAGAAAAAGCTTGAAGAAAGTCGCACTTGGAGGTGGATAAATCCAGCAATTATATGGCACTAAGCACCTACCATAAAGCCATCCGAGTTGCACGTAAGAGTCATGTTACCTCACAACTGGAGGCGGCAGGCAATGCTCCTAAAGTGCTATATCAAATTTTAAACACCTTCCTAAAACCAGTGGCGTGTGAAAGTACGGAAATGTCGTCTCAGCAATTATGCAACGACATTTCTGGTTTTTTCACTGATAAGATTGACATTATCTACCGAAAAATCAGGGCATCTATCTTATCCACAAGTAATCACATAACTTTTATACAGGCGAGAGTGGATGTCAATCCTGACCCATTACTCTAATTTTCTAATATCACCCTGTTAGAAGTAGAGGGGCTGATCGACAACATAAAAAGTGGGAGTCCTTCAGATCAGTTACCTGCGAGAACAATGGGAGTCGTGGGCAGGGTACTTGCTCCCGAAATCCAGAACCTTGTGAACCTCTCGCTTAATACGGGTTGTGTTCCACAAGAGTGGAAAAAGGCTCTTATAAGACCTATTTGGAAGAATACCTCTGTTCCATGGACCGGTATGTCCAACCTTAGACCTATCTCCCTGCTGCCATTCATGGGCAAAATCATCGAAAAGCATGTTAATAAGCATTTGTCTAACTTCCTGGAACAATCAGCCAGCCTAGATCCCTCTCAGTCCGGTGTTAGGCCGAAATATAGTACTGAAACGGCCTTGCTGTCGATAACTGATGACCTCCGCATGTACCAGGACAAAGGTATTTCAGCTGTCCTGGTACTGCTGGGTTTATCGGCAGCGTTCGATACTATTTCCCATAAGATCCTGATCGAACGACTGGCTGAGAGTGGACTGGAGGGCATGGCACTGGCCTGGCTAAAGAGCTTTCTCTCCGACCAGACTCAATGTGTCACCAAGGGTGAGTTTCGGTCGGATGAGGTTAAGATCACCAAGGGGGTGCCACAGGGCTCTTGTTTGAGCCCTACTCTTTTCAACATCTACGTGGCCCCCCTGGCAAACATTATGAGAGCCTTTGGTTTTTGTCCAGTGTCCTATGCTGACGATAACCAGCTGCTTTTTCCATTTAAATCTTTAACCCCGGAGGTTAAACAATCTTTCTCCGAGGGGATGAAAGCAGTATCCCAGTGGATTTCTTACAACTTTCTTCAGTGTAACCTTGGTAAGACTGAGGTTATGCTTTTCGGTGAGGCCAAGATATTATGGGCCCCTGATTGGTGGCCATTAGATCTGGGGCCAGTTCCCGAACCAAAGCAAGTAATTAAGAACCTTGGGGTCTGCTTAGAACAGGAGTTGACTTTGAAACAGCATGGAAATACAGTGGGGTCCTGTTTTCATATGATAAGACTCATCCGTAAGGTGATTCCGCTCCTTCCGGACTCCATCAGAAAGACTTTGATTCAGGCTTTAGTGATCAGCCGACTTGATTACTGTAATGGCCTCCTGGCATCTGCTAATGAAGAGGTATTGGACCGACTTCAAGTGATACAGAATACCGCGGCCAGGTTGGTCCTCAACGGTCCCCCCAGATCTCCATCAAAACCTCTGCTAGAAAAACTTCATTGGCTATCTATTCGCCAAAGAGTGAAATTTAAGACATGCTGTATAGTACACAAGGGACTGCATGACCTAGGACCCTCTTATCTGGCAAAGAAGTTTGTTCCTTACGTTCCCACACGTGCCCTTAGGTCAAGTGATCAGCTGCTTCTGAGGGTGCCTAAGATTAAAAGGGCCACACAGGGTGGCAAGGCTCTGTCAGTGGTGGGCCCAATTCTGTGGAATAGTCTTCCACTCCAACTTAGGCATTGTTCGGATTACTTGGTTTTTAGGAAAAAATTGAAAACTTTTTTATTTCAGGTTTGAATTAGCTTGGTCATGATTTAGTCATATATGATTCTTCGTGCTGGACTATCGCCCTTTGGTTGGCTACTGTCGTCTCTGGAGAGCGGAGATACTCCTTCAGGAGTTTATTCAAGCGCGTTACAAACCCGCTAATAATAATAATAATGATAATAATATCTCCACTACAAGGTCGGTGCATGATTTATACCCTGCCATTTGTTGTAGATGATCTAATTACTAGCTATCATTTACACACTCAAAGATGTAGTTGATTTAAACCTCATCGGAAATTACCACTCCTAAGGCTGGGAGAGGCAGGAAATCAACTAATGGTGGGTCAATAGTGGGTACCCTGGACCAGTTTCTCGCGAGGGCGTCTTCCGTTCTGGCCCACGAAATAGAGCTGACAGAAAGAAGATTGTCACTTGACCCTGCTTTCAACAAACGGGCATCAATGGGAAGTTTGGCCCAGGCATCTTCGCCAAACCCCCTACAAAATATTGATCTTACAAGGCCAGAAGGCAATGACGTGCGAAAGGGCAACCAACAATTGCAAATTGCTGGAGGCTTGCCTTGCAAACCAGTATGTGAAGCCGCCATGCTAAATACTAGAAATGCCCCTAACCTTCACACTGTGCATCCTGGACCTCCAACATTAAGTGTCAAAAGAAAAGCTAAAATTCAGAAATCTGATAAAGTAGGGGGAAGTACAATACCACTGACTGACTGAACTGACTGAAAGTTTTTTTAAGCGCTCGAATGCCGCGGTGTCTTGGCGCTGTAGAATAGAAGACAAGAATGAGACAGATCAGGGCAGAGAGAACAGCCACGTTTTCAATGATTTTCTGAAACTTAAATTAGAAGGTTGTGACCGGAGCACAGAGGGTAGTGTATTCCAAAGTTTGGAGGCCTGATTGGAAAAGGATTTTCCGCCCCAGCGCGCTCTCCAAATTCTAGGCACACAGATCAGGTCTTGATTGGCAGATCTTAGGGTTCGGTTAGGCACATAGCGTGGGAGGAGTTTGGCCAGGTCATCTGAACCTTTGCCATGAATGGACTTGTGGACCAGGCAGAGGGCTTTGAACTGTACTCTGCGTCTGATTGGGAGCCAGTGTAACTCTCGTATGGCTTTAGAGGTGGGGTGGCGCCTTGGCAGGTTCAGCAGAGCTCTAGCAGCCGCATTCTGGATAGCCTGCAGTTTGGTCATTTGTTTTTCTCCCGTACCCAGGTAGAGAGAATTACAATAGTCGACCTGAGACATTACTAGGGCAGCTACGACGGTCTTCTTTAAGGTGGAGGGAATGTAAGGTAAGATTTTCTTGAGTACCTTCATAGTGTGGAAGCATGCTGAGGTGACTTGATTAACTTGTGCCGTGCAGGAGAGGTTTTTGTCCAGCAGAAACCCGAGGTTTCTGACCTTCTCAGCTGGAGTCGGGCAAGAGCCAGCTTCCGGGGGCCACCATAAGTGACTCCAGATCGAAGGCTTCTGACCGAATTCTATAACTTCGGTCTTCGCTGTATTTAGTTTGAGAAAATTTTGACTCATCCAATTTTTCACGTCGAGAAGGCAGTCTCTGAAACGCCCTGCAGTAGCTTCAATAGATTCAGAGACAGACACAATAATTTGCGTGTCGTCGGCGTAAGACACTAATTTTAAACCATGGGATTTTATTAGGTCGGCCAAAGGTGTTACATACAAATTAAATAGAGTTGGTGATAATGCCGACCCTTGCGGGACACCTCCAGGGAGAGTAAATTCCTCAGATGAGTCCATCCCAATGTACTTGTTGGATTCTGCCAGTTAGAAATGATGCTAGTAGGGCCAAAGCGGCATTTGAAATGCCCAGTTTTTCCAATCGACTCAATAAGACGGAATGGTTGACGGTGTTGAACGCCGTGGTTAAGTCGAGTAGTATAAGGGCCGTTCTTCCACCGTCATCCATCGTCTTCCTAATGTCCTCCGTTGCCATAATGAGTGCTGACTCAGTTGAATAGCACGCTCGAAAGCCATGTTGTGTAGAATCTAGACGGTTGTTATGCTTTAAAAAAGTCATTAATTCTAGATTCATAGCTTTCTCGAGGATTTTAGCTGGTAGAGGTAGGCAGGATATGGGCCGTTAGTGTTTGGATTCTGTGGGATTAAGCGTTTCTTTCTTGAGAATCGGGCGGATGCAGGCTTTTTTCCAAGTTGAAGGAAATTTGCCCAGGCTGATAGCCTTATTTAATAAGGAGGTCAGAACTCCAGTTATCGCTTTTGGGATTGAGTGTAATATGTGCGGGGGACATGGATATAGAGGAGATCCTGACTTCATCTGTAGGAGAAGATCAGCGACCTGCGGCTCCTTTAGGGCGGGAAAGCTGGAGTAGGCAGGGAGGGTGAGTGAGGGTCCTTCCCTAGTGTCCGTGATCAGGGGCTGGGTTGGGATTGCGAGGGTAATAGGCCAGTGTTGGAATTCGTGGCCACTATGTTGAGACCATCATATACTGCCTACCACCAACTCCGCATAGTCCTGCTACATGCCAGCCCATCACAGAAGAGCCCACATCGATATTGAGTCCTGGTGTTGTATTTCCCGCTGAGTTGGAATTGGACTTTTGGACCAAACTTGAACACATTTTTAAAAAGACATGTCTCCCCATTTATGACAGACTTAACTTGATAGAAAACAGGCTTGCAAGTCTCTAATTATCGCTTGCTTCGGCTCAGGCACGGGGTGGGAACCGGGATAAAGGGATAACAGAAAAACAAAAGAGATTATCTAAGCAAACTAATGAATCTGAAATTCCCTCTACCCCACTACCTACGAGTAATGCAGCTGATATCAGTGCCCCTGTTCTAATCCTACTTCATCTCATCTAATGATATTGCAGTGACTAACCACATTGTGTTGAGTGGAAGGGCATTGATAGAAGATGGGAGCAGGGCTATAATTGAACAACGCCAAGCGAACAATAATATTTCTCATGTTCCATCAACAAATGGGTTACCGCGTATAGATCTTCCCCTGGTATCCACACCGTATGTGTGGTTCTTGCGGGGGGTCCCACCATTGAGCCAGGGTAGAAGGGAGGAGTATATGGAGCTTAAGAACAAATGTATCCATTGCCTTAATTACAACAGGCCTTTTCCCCCTAAGGTATCTACTGAAATTTTGTTTGCAAGGCGCGTGGATTGGATTGGGCCACGGAAAATGTCTATCAAGGGAGACTGTATAATTATTAATTTTAGGGACAGAAGGGCTGCCTACTGGCACCAGGAGTCGACTTGACTCGAAAAAGATAGACAAAAATGTCCAAAATGTTAGTAAAAAAATGACTAAAGGTACGTGCTCTTCCCGGATCTGCGCTAGCTGGCGTGGAAAAAAGAAGAACTGACGTCAATACGCGAGGGTGGCGTCTAAGTACTCCAGCGACATCATTCCGGCGATCACGACGCCGACGACGGACACGGAACCGCAGACGAGGCCTACCGACGTGCAGGGGTACTGCTGACGAAAAACTTTCCGGATCCAGTCTGACACCTGGGGGTAATTCTAAGGTAAGGAATCTAACACTAACGTGTTTCTTTCAGATTCTGTCTTTCAGATACAAGCTTTTTTGGCCTAAAGATTATCTCCAGTGTGGAGTTTCTCATGGTGAGATAGCGTTTTTCTCTGCAGCTTTTCTGGCATTCAGAACACTCATAAGGTTTTTCATCAGTATGGAGAATCGCTTATGGTTAGTGAGGCTGTGCTTATTAAAATCGGAATTTCTGGTATTCACAGCATTGGTAATGTTTTTTCCTTGTGTGCGTCTGCTCATGTAGTGAGATTGTGTTTTAAATTGATGCTTTTCTGGCATTCAGAGCACTAAAATATTTTGGTGTGTTTTCTTATGGCGCTTGAAATGATCTCTTCCTCTGAATCTTTTCTGACATTTAGAGAACTGATAATTTTCTTCCCCAGTGTGGATTCTCATATGTTTAGTGAGATTACATTTAAGGCTGAAAAATATTTGGCATTCGGAGCACTGTTAAGGTTTTTCCCCAGTGTAGGTTCTTATATGCTGAGTGAGTCTGCCTTTTACACTGAAACATATCTGGCATTCAGAGCACCTATAAGGTTTTTCCCCAGTGTGGGTTCTTATATGGTGAGTGAGACGGATTTTTTCACTGAAACATTTGTGGCATTCAGAGCACCGATAAGGTTTTTCCCCAGTGTGGGTTCTTATGTGATTATCGAGACTGTTTTTTTTGGCAGAAACATTTTTGGCATTCAGAGCACTGATAAGGTTTTTCCCCAGTGTGGGTTCTTATATGCTGAGTGAGATGGCTTTTTTCAATGAAACATTTGTCGCATTCAGAGCACTGATAAGGTTTTTCCCCAGTGTGGGTTCTTATATGCGGAGTGAGACTGAGTTTGTATATGAAACATTTCTGACATTCAGAGCACTGATAAGGTTTTCCCCAGTGTGGGTTCTTATATGCTGAGTGAGACTGAGTTTGTCTCTGAAACATTTCTGACATTCAGAGCACTGATAAGGTTTTTCCCCAGTGTGGGTTCTTATATGCTGAGTGAGACTGAGTTTGCCTCTGAAACATTTCTGACATTCAGAGCACTGATAAGGTTTTTCCCCAGTGTGGGTTCTTATATGCTGAGTGAGACTGAGTTTGTCTCTGAAACATTTCTGACATTCAGAGCACTGATAAGGTTTTCCCCCAGTGTGGCTTATTGCATGTTGAGAAAGACTTCTTTTGTCAATGAAACATTTCTGGCATTCAGAGCACTGATAAGGTTTTTCCCCAGTGTGGATCTTTGTATGCCGTGTGAGAGTACGTTTTAAACTGAAACATTTCTGGCATTCAGAGCACTGATAAGGTTTTTCCCCAGTGTGGAATCTCACACGTGCAGTTAGAAGTGATTTAAGTTTGAAATGTTTTGGGCATTCAGAGCACTGAAAAGGTTTCTCCCCAGTGTGGGTTCTTACATGAAAAGTGAGACTATTTTTGTCAATGAAACATTTCTGGCATTCAGAGCACTGAAAAGGTTTCTCCCCAGTGTGGGTTCTTACATGAAGAGTGAGACTGTTTTTGTCAATGAAACATTTCTGGCATTCAGAGCACTGATAACGTTTTACCCCAGCGTGGATCTTTACCCCAGCGTGGATCTTTGTATGCCGTGTGAGAGTACGTTTTAAACTGAAACATTTCTGGCATTCAGAGCACTGATAAGGTTTTTCCCCAGTGTGGAATCTCACATGTGCAGTTAGAAGTGATTGAAGTTTGAAATGTTTTGGGCATTCAGAGCACTGAAAAGGTTTCTCCCCAGTGTGGGTTCTTATATGAAGAGTGAGACTTCTTTTCTCAATGAAACATTTCTGGCAATCCGTGCACTGATAAGGTTTATCCCCAGTGTGGGTTCTTATATGCCGAGTGAGACTGTTTTGGTCACTGAGACATTTCTGGCATTCAGGGCACTGGTAAGGTTTTTCCCCAGAGTGGATTCTCATATGTTCAGTGAGATAAGATTTACGGCTGAAACTTTTTTGGCATTCAGCACACTGGTAAGGTTTTTCCAAAGAGTGGGTTAATGCATGTCGATATAGACTCGCTTTGACACTAAACCTTTTTTGGCATTCAGAGCACTGATGAGGTTTTTCCCCAGTGTGTATTCGTATGTGATGTGTGAGCCTACTTTTTAAACTGAAACATTTCTGCCATTCAGAGCACTGGTATGGTTTTTCTATAGAGTGGGTTAATACATGTCGAGAAAGACTTTGTTTGTTACAAAACCTTTTTTGGCATTCAGAGCACTGATAAGGTTTTTCCCCAGTGTGGATTCTCATATGCTCAATGAGATAATATTTACTGATGAAACTTTTTTGGCACACTGAGCACTGAGAGAGGTTTTTCCCAGTGTCCATTCTCTCAAATTCAGTGAGATGAGATTGATGGCTGAATTTTTTTTGGTACAGGTAACTTATTTCCCCAACTTGGATTATTTTGCTTTGATTGAGGCGGGTTTGAACACTGAATTTGTTCTCACAGCCTGTGTTTTTATAAGGTGTCTTTCTAGAGTTACATTTAGTTTTCTCTTGCTTATATGCCACCGTAAGATTGAACTAGATTTTAGAGTCTGGCTTGTTTAGATAATGTTCAGTATTTATCTCTAAACGAAATTGTGTGTAATCTGCTTAACATTTGAATTAAGCAAAATATGTCTGGAAGCAGCCCTGTAAAACCTGTTGAAATGTTTCTAGCAGATAAAAGTCTTTTGGTTATAGCCTCTCCGGCAGCAACTTATTTTGTGACTGAAGGTTTTCTCAAATCTATTTGTATAGGTTCTTAGCAATGCAGTGATAAGGTGTTAGTCTGACATTTAATGATTAAACTGAGAAGTACCTTTTTGCACTGACGTAATGGCAGTAACTGAGAACATTAGAACATGCACAGTACTATTGTGGCTCACCAGTCGCAGAACATCAGTTAATTATACCCTTTCTATGTTTGGTGTAAGGTGTAGTTCTGAAGACGAGGATTTATTTACATTAGCTATAGCGCAACGGTGCTCATTTAATCCATTTTTATATTTAACAGTTTTACATATCACTCCTGCACAACAGAATGTTGAGGCGATTTACATAGAATTACAGAACAGTACACATTAAAAAGGAAACAATCTGAGATGGTCATGAAAACAATAAAGTTGTGAATTTTTAAGGTTTTCGCCAGAGTGAGCAGAGTGGGTCGAGGTGTTATATCCAGAGGCAGATAGTCTCAAACTTGTGTAACTGGTTAAAAATGGTTGTTGAACAAAGGTGATTTTCCAATCTTTTGGTTGTTAACGTGTCAGCTTCGGAGTCTTCTTGGAGCGTCTTTTCTTTGATGGTATCCAGAAGAAACCTTTTGTTGTAACTTTCTTTTATGCAGTGTGTGCTTCCTCTCTAGAATTACATGATGCTTTAGATGAACGTTATTCTGTCATGCTGAGGCAATTTGTCTTTCTGATAATATTTCAGATGAGGATGCTGAAGTGGTCTTTCTACATTATTTCTGATGCTGTGTGCACAGATATGGCTTTGCTCTGGGTTAATGAAATGCAAAATTAGAGACTTCACTTACAGGTAGAGTACTTTCCTCGCCACACTTAGATTTTTGGAAATTATTTAAACGTAGAATGCTGGATGTCCTTCAGTTTTTCAAAATAATCCTTCTCATGGCACAGACTTCAGTTGCCTGGTGCTAAATCTTGCTTTCTTCGTCCGTAATTTCAATCACCTATAGTATTAAAATGAAATAGTTAATACATGTACATTTCCAAAAATAATAATTCACAAGCCAAATCAATGCAGGATTTTTAAAATGTTGAGCTGTTTTTCAGACAGAGCAGAGTGTAGAATTGTAGCCTGAGAGTACTTGGATGTAGGAGTGAGGATTTGTAGAATTTTCAGCATTTTATTAAGCTCACAAAGGATACATGTACCCTATGGAGTTGCAACATAGAATCCCAAAAGCAGATATTAAAGTCATATGGACTGGCACCAAACAGCTAATATAAAAATATATACTATTAATTAATTTGTAATGCAGATTTCTGGGACTGGAATGACTCCCCCACGGACAACAGGTGTTTTCCCCTGCCCTGAGTTACCACCTACTTGTATCTGGTATCCTGACTTTTGAGTTTTGGCCTCTGCCTCAAGCAAATCTATGGTGTGCTGCGAGGACTATGCCTAAACATATCCCTCAACTATGGTCCAGAGTATGAATCAAGGGCAATGAAATTAAGGCGAACTTTCATGTGTTCATTTTATTCCACTTGATTATCAGTTGTTAGGTTTTTCTGCACCTGGATTTACTGGGTGCAGAAAACCAGGACACAATCTTTTTCCAGACAGAAAAATTAGACTAAAAAGACGCATAAGACTCTGGGTGCAGCAGAAGCAGCCACGACTTATGCTGGTTTTTTTCACTAACTGGGGGAAACACACAATTCTTCCCTCTGTTGGTGTTCACAGTTGTTGTCGGCCTGTGATTCGGCGTTGAGTGCAGAGCGTATCGATTAGAGCCGAGGGGCCGAGCCGAAGAGGAGTTGACGAGCAAGCGGAGCGGAGCCTGGGACGACTGCCAGGGTTTGTTTTGTGACCGGTTCCCGCTTCACCCGCTTCCGGTTATACGGGCGCTTTAAGTTCTACAGATCTGCTTTGGGGGCAGGAACGGACGCTGCCGGCACCGCGGTGCTAAGTCGCTTGTGGTGGCTGCTGCAAGGCACAGAGGAGCCTTGGCCTGCCACCTGATGTATGTCAAAAATGTGTTCATTACATTTTTTTTTTTCCACAGTCCACAGGCAAAAATTACATAATCACTTGGTCCCACGCAGGGGATCAGAAAGCCTCAACAGAATTATAACAGATTGACAAAGTGCATTGATTAATATAAACCAGCTCCTCCTCTTATTAGATAAGCCAAACGAAAGATACAGCTTCTAAGTGCCCCGGAGCTGAGACAGAGAGATAAAAAAGAAAAAAAAGAAGATCATGCAACTTTGCTAAGCCAGCAGATAGGTCTAAAGAAAACTTAACGGCCTTCTGTAACGGTCATTTCTCCAGGTTGCTCCACCGAGGTGTTGTATGCGGAATAGCCAAAAAGCGTGGACAAATTCATCCTAACATGGGATAAGTAATTATGAATCTAACAAGGAACAAAGAAAAAAAACACAAAAATAAATCCACCCCCCACCCAACCCGTGGTGGCGGTGTGTTCATACTAACGAGAGGTTGGTTGACACTGGGATTGTGATCAAAACTGGAAGAGATGGCGGGCTTCGATGGTGGAGGGACACACCGCAGACGGGCGGCCCTGGGAGAGGAAGGAGACAAGGGGGCCCCATTTAAATTTGAAATTCTTATAATTATCCCTGAAAATATCAGCCATACGTTCTAGGCTAAGCAGTCTCCAAAGACGCGAGTGCCATAGGGAAATAGCTGGAGCCTCCCTTCTCTTCCAGGCGGCTGCCAGGGTGACCTTAGCTGCCCCACACGCACCACTTTTAAAGTATGGGACTCAATTTCGGGCGACGACAGGTGGACTTCTTTTCCATCCCAATTCACTCCAATCCAGCTTTCGCCCCGGCCCAACATGAGGGACCCTTTGATGCCTGGAGAAGTAGAGGCTGCTTAGCTCTAATACATTTGTTCCACAATTTCGATCCCCTTACTTTTGATGATGCACTGGGCCCTCACACCTCAGATACGGGAGGCTGCTACTCGACCTCTCACAAAATTTGAGGCCTTTCTCACCAAGACTGCTAACATGAAAGGGGTGACCTCATTTATCTATAGCTTCCTCCTTAAAACAGTGCTTTCCCCACGCCCCCGGTATTTGTCTATGTGGGAAGACTTAATTCACCGTTTTATTTCCGATGAGGAATGGACGCATCTATGGTCCGACATCGCACGCTTCAATCATTCCTCAGAACTCAGGGAACTGCCGCCTGATTTTACGTATACACCAAGCATTGAGCAGAGCAGAGCTGAGCAGAGGAGTGGAGGGAAGTGCCTACATTTGCCGTCTGTAGGTGGACTGGCTCTGGATTCCGCTCTTGCTCCAGAACGATTGCCAGCATTCCCCCTTGTACTCGTGACAGCGATGAATAGCAACAAACAAGCAATGAACAGTGAGTGGTGAGTGACAAGTGGCAAGAGGTGTGTAGCGTGTGGCGAGTAGTTAAGGTTGATCGGTCCGTAAGTCTCTGAGCCATTGGAGTCTGTAATAAGTCTGTAATACAAAATCTGAGAAATTATGCAAAGGGGAAAGTAACAATAGACTTTGACCCTGTTGAAGTACCCCTCGACCCCTGAATTACTCTGCATGCCTAGACTACAGCCCTACCCGGAGCCCAGATATTAATCAATTGATTAATTAATTAGTTAAATAAATAAGTAACCAGCAGCACCGGCGGATTCTGTACTGAGGTGTGCTTTGGGGGTGTTTTCCCTTGGAGGTGTTTGGAGGTGTTTTTGTCCAATCAAAGCACCATTTGCTCTGGTCACTGGCCCGTTTGATTCTCTGAAAGAAGCAAGACTTCTTCACCTTAGAGGGTGTATTATGAGGTCAGGAAAGGAGCGGCCACCTTTCCCTCCTATCAAAAGGAAAAGAAAAATACAACAAACACTAATATTAGATACGTTTAAAATAAAACAGACAGGTGACATATAGTCCTTTAAATCATCTAAGGTCTATACATTTGAGAAACTGGGAAAGTCGTTGTCCAAGTTTGATTTTATGAAAGATCCAACTGTTGCTATGCTAACATTGTTAACTAACCCATGTGTTCTTCAAACTCCAATTAAACCACTGAGTAGAACAAATATTATATCCCCTAAGCAAGGAGTAAGTGAACGAGGCCACCCTGAGTCTGAAGCTGAAGTCAAACGAATGTCAAATTCAACTAAGGACCAAGTCAACCATTGGGGTCAAATAACGGACCTAGAGATGTTAACTAGTCCACTTACTGGTCATTCACAACAAGAGGACCCAAAATGCACAAATCTAACAATGGGAGATACTCAGCACTTACAACAAACTAGGCAGCCGATGCCAATAGAAGTGCAAGTAAATATCAGAAAAGCTAACGGTATAGGGGAACCATCTAATTTGGGCCAAATAAATCAACGAGAGCAAGAAGCTCCAAACGAACTAAATAGTGGGGTGAAAATCATATTCAGTTAAAAACAGGACCAGCCGAAATGTAATCAAAATAACGGATCTCAAATTAATAAGGACGAATACAACAACAACCCAGAAACTCTGCAGCGTTGGAGTACTCCGTATCAAAAAGACGTTTTGAATAGTAGTCCACCATTCATTAATTCTTGTGACAAGGGACATGATTTTCAAGGACCACAAAAAGAGAAGTACAAGGACCTATCATTCATAAATGGGCAACACCATAGCCCAGGTACTCAGGTACCAGGAAGTGGGAACGCGGGAGCAATTTGGGATTAATTCTTCAAAACCTCGCAATTAACTCTGGAAGCCTTAACATATCAGTCCAACAGAAGTGATAAACCTATGCTCGACACAATCAACAATGACAGACGCCGCTCCGGACGTTCATCTATCAAAAAGACAGAGGAAAAAACAACGGAAAGTAAGAAATAAGCTTCTAAAAGTATAAAAAATACAAATGCATCAGATATAGTGAGATTGAACACTGGAAACAATCATGACCAAATATCATATTGTGAAGGTGAGGGTAAACAAATGTCTCCAACAAAACCCTTTTACCCTCTATTTAATAAAGATCTATCGGAGGTACAAGCAGTTATGAAAAATAAATGCCTAAACAATCAAGCTGATAGTATAAAATTGATAGAGAATGGGAAAATTCAGTCCTTTGAAATGCTGCAAGTGGAGGAAAGTAATAAACAGGTGGAAAATAAGCCATCACAATTGGAAACAAATAGAGCAAAGAGGGGATGAAACGAATAGAGATTTGTTAAGTGGTGCAGGTAACTTTTACGCCGGAATATAAATCTAGGGGTAATAAGGAAACAACTTGCAAACATCCGGACCCAACACAAGATGGCAGGAGTATGCAAAGCATGTGCATCTACAGCATACATGCCTCGAACAGAGGATTAATGGCCCCAAATCCCTGCCGTGATATCTTGTCATGTTGTGGCTGAGTGTGCCATGTGATGTGGCAGGCTATAGTGCTTGCTGTGATTTGGTCATTTTTGACAAAGTGGCGTGCTGAACGGTTAGGCAAATTTTGAATTTCTTTGTTTTTGGGATCGTGTGATATAGTGCGGTACCTACCGTATGATGTAAATAAATTACATTGCTAATATACCATAAGGATGTGGGGTGAGTGTTATTAGGGCCGAAGCCTTGCTGATTATATGCAGAATAACAGGTCTGGGAGGTCACTACTGACTAGGGCAGGTTAGCAGCTGCACAGGCCTTGGGCATTGATCCTATTGAGGATAATATGTGACGGGCACTGGTGACAGGAGCTGGCTAGCAACAACGCTAGCCTCTGGTATTCATTACAAGCAGGGTAACAATACATGTCAATATTGACTAGAACTGGTTGGCAGTAGAGTTAACCTCTGGATTTGAATATTTGCAGGATTTGCAGCAGTGGTGGCCTCTAGGAAGAAGGAATTGAGAAAGCATAACTGGATATACTGGTTTCTTTAATGCCGATAATTGTTTACACATGAATGCACCAACGTGTATTGATATATTACATTACCAAATTACAATATTCTTATATTAATTTGATGTGACTGTTCGCCTTAAGATGCCTACAAAGTTACATGATTCTATTAGGGCTCAGAACCATTTTATTTAGTGAAGTCCATCTGCACACTTTCCTGCATCTTGTAGTAAATTGAATATTGACAAACAGAAGTGTTATTTCCAGAAACAGTGAATTCTGCAGCTTGTCTGTGTAGCTTTTATATGCACCTCACGGACTCCTCACATTCCTCTCGAGAGAAGATCCTGCCTCCTACTCATTAGTGTCGTTTCAGTAACTGTTTCTATCACGTGTTCATGTTTCATTGACTTGTATTAGGAGAAAAGTGTATAAAAATACATTGTGTAGCATTAGCATTATATACTCCAACTTGCTTTAGGGTGGATGCTCTCGTCCATTGCAAAGACAATTGTCACTTGTTAGTTTGCTTGGCCTTTTGCTATTTTTGCATTAAATGTATGATAGATGTGTTGGCCTCCAGATGTGTTATGTATTATTTTACATAGCACAAGAGATGCTGAGGAAAATGACAGTCCAGTATACACATTCTTCATATAAATCAACTCACAGTATACTGTTCCGGAGGTTCAGTCCCACAGACATTATCTCTAACTGATCGCCCTAGGAAGCATGTGCTTTTCAAACCAGTTGCCCTCTGATGCGGCGTCCTCGCTATTGGATAAGTCAGTATGTCCTGAATTTTAGGAGGGTTACCGTATCTAGTGCAGTCTGTTAGGCAGCGCTCACCTGTGGTAGTAAGATGTTAATAGGCACCTTATCACCTACGCACGGTGCAGGGCTTTGAGTTACAGAGCTCCTCACGCTGTGGAGAAGATTAGGTCACATTACCCATTATCCCATATTTGGTCCTGGTGAAATGCCAACAGATTGCTCCATGACTACACACGGCATGAAAAAAGTTGACCTGAAGTACAGACCCCAGCTTACCAACAGGTCCATAGGTGATCGACACTTTCACACAGTGATAGGGGCCATGAGTTCCTCAATTTTTTTGCCACTGTTTTTAATCTCAACATGGAGCAGGCAAATCACATTAACTATATTGCGGCAACTGGTCGATAGTTGATCTTATATTGAGACTTCACCAATCTCACATCTTATGACAAGTTCAAGTTCAAGTTCATCATTTGTATAGCGCACTACTCACCCAGAGGGTCTCAAGGCGCTTGAGGGAGGGGGGTACTTTACTTATCTAATATCCAAGTTTTTAGTTGTTTTCTGAATGAGAGGTGGTTCTGTGTAAGGCGGAGGTGGGTGGGGAGAGAATTCCAGGTTTTGGCCGCTAAGTAGGAGAAGGATCTTCCCCCCATGGTGGATCTATGGATGCGTGGAATTGCGGCGAGGGCTTGATTGGATGATCGTAGTTGGCGGGTGGGGGTGTAAAAGGACAGGCGCTTGTTGAGGCATTCGGGTCCAAGGTCGTAGAGGGCTTTGTGTGCGTGGGTGAGGAGACGGAACGTTATTCTCTTGTTGACGGGGAGCCAGTGGAGGTCTTTTAGGTGACCGGAAATGTGAGCTTGGCGGGGGATGTCTAGTATGAGTCTGGCTGAGGCGTTTTGGATGCGTTGGAGTTTTTTCTGAAGTTTGGCTGTGGTTCCGGCGTAAAGGGTGTTTCCGTAGTCCAGTCGGCTTGTGACCAGTGCGTGGGTGACCATCTTTCTTGTTTCGGTGGGGATCCAATGGAAGATTTTTTTGAGCATACGTAGGATGTTGAAGCATGAAGATGAGACGGCGTTGACTTGTCTGGTCATCGAGAGGGAAGAGTCGAGGATGAAGCCCAGGTAACGTGCGTAGTCCGTAGGTATGGGTGCGTTTCCTAGGGCCGGTGGCCACCATGAGTCGTCCCAGGCGGAGGGGGATGATCCTAAGATGAGGACTTCCGTTTTGTCCGAGTTCAGTTTTAAACGGTTGTTCTTCATCCATTCGGCTACTTCTTTCATCCCTTCGTGTAAGTTGGTTTTGGCGGTGTTTGGGTCTTTGGTGAGGGAGAGGATCAGCTGGGTGTCGTCTGCGTAAGATATGATGTTGAGGTTGTGTTGGCGTGCGATGGATGCAAGGGGACTCATGTATACGTTGAAGAGGGTGGGACTGAGTGATGACCCTTGTGGTACGCCGCAGATGACTTCGGTGGCCTCTGATCTAAAAGGGGGAAGGCGGACTCTCTGGGTTCTACCGGCGAGGAACGAGATGATCCAGTCCAATGCTTTTCCTTGTATTCCGGCGTTGCTGAGGCGTTGTATAAGGGTGCTATGACAGACTGTGTCGAAGGCTGCGGAGAGGTCAAGTAGGATGAGGGCAGCTGTTTCTCCGTTGTCCAGTAGAGTTCGAATGTCGTCTGTTGCTGCGATGAGGGCGGTCTCGGTGCTGTGTTTGGCTCGGAAGCCGGACTGTGAAGGGTCAAGGGATTTGTTGGATTCGAGGGAGGCGGAGAGCTGATTGTTGACGGCTTTCTCAATGACTTTGGCAGGGAATGGGAGGAGCGAGATGGGGCGATAGTTCTTAAGTTCAGTGGGGTCTGCTGTGGGTTTCTTCAGGAGGGCGCTGAGTTCGGCATGTTTCCAGCTTTCAGGGAAGGTAGCGGAGTTGAGGGAGCAGTTGATGACGTCTCGGAGATGGGGTGCGATAATGGAGTCTGCTTTATTGAAAATGTGGTGGGGACATGGGTCGGTTGGCGATCCTGAGTGGATGGAGTTCATCAGGCGGATGGTGTCTTCAGTGGTGATTGGGTTCCAGGCGCAAAGGTTGTTGGGGGGGGGGGTTTAGTTCGGAGGTGGGTGGGGTGGACTGGTCTCCGGACTGGTTTTCAAAGCTGTTATGTATGTCGGCGATTTTGTTGTGGAAGAATGAGGCTAAGGAGTCGCAGAGGTCTTGGGAGGGAGTGATGTCGTTGGTGCCGGCGGTGGGGTTGGTAAATTCTTTGACGATGTTGAATAGTTCCTTGCTGTTGTGGGCGTTGTTGTCGAGTCGATCCTTGAATGCTGATTTCTTGGTGGATCGGATCAGTTGGTGGTGTTTGCGGATGGCGTTCTTGAAGGTGGCCAGGTTGTCAGTGGTTGGGTTTTTTCTCCAGGCTTTCTTGAGGGTGCGACAGATCTTCTTGGATTTCTCAAGGTCATCGTTGAACCAGGGGGCTTTTTTGCTGCCTTGCTTGATTTGATGTTTTTTCAAGGGTGCTAATTCGTCAGCGCTGTGGGTGATCCATTGTGTGAGGTTGGTGGCTGCAAGGTTTGGGTCCGATGATTTTGCAGGAGGGTTTTGGTGAAGCGATGTGAAGAGCTGGTCGGTGGTAATTTTGTTCCAGTTTCTGCGGGGAATTGGTTGTGGGTCGTAGTCTTTTTGTAGTTGAAGTGAACGCAGCTGTGGTCAGTCCAATGGAGAGCTGTGGTGTGATTGAAGGAGATGTGCTTGCTGGAGGTGAAGATTGGGTCGAGCGTGTGCCCGGCATAGTGGGTGGGGGTGTCAACAAGTTGTTTGAGTCCGAGATTGGCGAGGTTGTCCAGAAGGGTGGTGGTGTTGCTGTCGTTGTTCTTTTCAAGGTGGAAGTTGAGGTCTCCCAGAAGAATGTAGTCCTCGGAGGGGAGGGCGTGTGGGCTGATGAAGTCAGTGATGTCTTCGCTGAATTGTGTGCGGGGTCCTGGTGGCCTGTAGATGAGGGTGCCTCTGAGTGTGGTCTTGGGGTCGGTGTGGATCTGGAAGTGGAGGTGTTCGGCGGCTGCGAGGTGATCGCCGGAATTGGTCGTGATGCGGATGGTGTTCTTATGAACAATGGCGATGCCTCCTCCTGTTTGGTTGATGCGGCCCTCACGGATAATTTTATAGCCGTCAGGGATGGCTATGGCGATGTCGGGCGTTGATGAGGCGTTCATCCAGGTTTCTGTAAGAAAGGCGACGTCCGGCGATGTGGTGTCGAGTAGGTTCCAGAGTTCAGTGGCGTGACTGTGGACCGAGCGGGTGTTGAGCAGGATGCACTTCAGGTGATTAGTGTCGGAGATCTTTTTGGAGTTTGTGGGTTTGGTGTGGGTCTTGATGCAGTCGAGCTGGCAGGAGTGGCAGGTGAAGGGTCCATGGGTGTGTCCTGGGGCGGCTTGGTAGCAGTTTGGTGGTCGGCCGGGGTTAAGGGCTAAGAGGGTTGCGGCGTCGTACGTTATGCGGGTGGAGAGGGTTTTGCGGGGGTCTGGCGCTGGGCGCGATCCAGGCGAGGACGGGCGTAGACGGGCTTACCTTTGGCACGCCTTCGGCGCGCATGGGGCGCGACCGCTGCGCGTGAACGCTGCGCGTCAGCTGTTCTGACATATGTAGATAGTGGAGGGGGCCGGAGCGAGGGAGGGTCAGCTGGGAGGCGGGAGCGGGGTGGAGAGGCGGGCTGGGACGGCACAACAACAAGATGGCAGCAAAAACGAAAGCAAACAGGACGAGATTGGGGTGGGCAGAGGCGCAGGCACAATCAGGCACAGAATAAATGATTAAACAATGCGACCTGCAAGCGCTACAATGACCAATATGCACACAATGCAATATGCGCGATGTGGGCTATATAAAATAGCGTTACGCTAAAATCAGGCAAAGCTGCAATTTTAAATATTCAAAACGGAGCACACTGAGTAATGGGAGCAAATGGCCAAGCAGAGCACAAGCAATTGCGTTGAAGCGCTACGATGCCAGCTGGAGCCAGGGAGCGTGGGGAGCGACCGCTTCTGAAGGAGTCAGGACGGTCACAGCGCTGTGGTCTGCGAGACAGTCCTTAACTATTCTGTGGGAGGGAGGGTCAGCTGGGAGGCGGGAGCGGGGTGGAGACGCGGGCTGGGACGGCACAACAAGATGGCAGCAAAAACGAAAGCATACAGGACGAGATTGGGGTGGGCAGAGGCGCAGGCACAATCAGGCACAGAATAAATGATTAAACAATGCGACCTGCAAGCGCTACGATGACCAATATGCACACAATGCAATATGCGCGATGTGGGCTATATAAAATAGCGTTACGCTAAAATCAGGCAAAGCTGCAATTTTAAATATTCAAAACGGAGCACACTGAGTAATGGGAGCAAATGGCCAAGCAGAGCACAAGCAATTGCGTTGAAGCGCTACGATACCAGCTGGAGCCAGAGAGCGTGGGGAGCGACCGCTTCTGAAGGAGTCAGGACGGTCACAGCGCTGTGGTCTGCGAGACAGTCCTTAACTATTCTGTGGGAGGGAGGGTCAGCTGGGAGGCGGGAGCGGGGTGGAGACGCGGGCTGGGACGGCACAACAACAAGAAGGCAGCAAAAACGAAAGCAAACAGGATGAGATTGGGTTGGGCAGAGGCGCAGGCACAATCAGGCACAGAATAAATGATTAAACAATGCTACCTGCAAGCGCTACGATGACCAATATGCACACAATGCAATATGCGCGATGTGGGCTATATAAAATAGCGTTACGCTAAAATAAGGCAAAGCTGCAATTTTAAATATTCAAAACGGAGCACACTGAGTAATGGGAGCAAATGGCCAAGCAGAGCACAAGCAATTGCGTTGAAGCGCTACGATACCAGCTGGAGCCAGGGAGCGTGGGGAGCGACCGCTTCTGAAGGATTCAGGACGGTCACAATACAACATCCTCTGTCCTACTATGCTCATCCGGCGTACTTAATAAAAGATCTCCGACAAAGTGCCCTCTGGTGGTGACCGCCAGGCATTGTAGTACCGGCCTGGTGAGGAGTATAGCCCAATGATGAAGCATGTCACCTTCAGGTGAGTGAACGTAACTTGCCTTAAAAGCACATGCTTCCTAGGGTGTCTGCGTTCAGTTACATATAATGTCTCTGGGACTAAACCTCCGGAACAGTATACTGTGATTTGATTGTGTTTAATTTTAACAAATGTACATAGTAAATATTGGTGCTTGCTTGTTTCACAAAAATGATCGGATACCTGCCTCCGAGCGCACTTCTTACAGACGAGTATGGGGTTATCATGTTGCTGCTACAAGCTCCTTACCTGTGTGAGTTATGAGGATCAATGCAGGGAGAAGACCCAAACCAGCCACACATGGAGATCAATGACAAATACTGAAGATTAACAGAGCTTCCAAGCTGGTGACCATTACTTAATTGACCCTGAAAATAAAAGACATGATTTTAGTATTCTGGTGACTCATGACCATAAAAAAAAAAGGTAATAAATTCAATATTGTGTCAAATACTTAAGAAATGGAACTGGATGCGCTGAATTAGATGTTGCCCCAGGTCATGACTGACACCTTTCACCACTATTGCTTATGGGACTTGTAGTTTTGTTTTTCTCATTAAAAGGATGGGTTCTAAAGTCCCAGTGTTCTAAGCGATGTTAGTTAAAATCAGAGGCCTGAGTGAGGGTGAAGCATGACACTGCTCTGCTTAACAGTGAGATGACTGACAGTTCCCCAGCCCTTCCATTCTTTGACAGAAAGAGGCTCGTCAGCCGTTCATATTTTTTTGCAATGGGAAAGAAACTTTTATTGCAGCTTGTGCCAACTCAAGAGATAAAACCCCTGGGCATGTTTAATTGACTACTGACAAACATGAACAATCAAGAACATGAGTTTCTGGAAAAATATCAAGCACCCAATCAGAATCAGCCGCCCTTCACACCCAGGAATTCTTGAGGCTTTGGAGAGGATGAATTGCACGTGGTATAAAAGGAACACCACATCGACTCAAAGCTCACTTCTCAGGGATGTACTGAAATGCCAGCCTTATAGCACACTTAGCCAGCTCTTCACCTCCTCCTCCTCAAACTGTCGACCAGCTATCAGGGCAAATGAGCCTGCAGCAAAGCATCGCTGGCTTGGTTCCCCACCGGACCAGGCAAGGTGGTCAACTCCATACTCCTCCGAGTCAGCAAGCACTCTGGTCGAGCCAGTCCTAACCCCACATGAATGTTCCCCATCACAACTATTTTAATGGTACTAAGTTATGTTTCTGCCAAATGTATGAGTCAAAAAGTGAAAGGCATTACACGAAGTGCTGAAAGAGAAATCATGACGTTTTTCATTATTTCTGAGGCTGCCACAGTAAACAGGAGCATTATTTCTCTACAGCACCAAATCATGTATGTGGCCTGTAGAAAGCACGTTTGAATGAAACATGGAAGGCATTGCAGCCAAAGATCTGTGGTGCAACATCATAGCAGAGTACAAGATAACTTTATTCAAGGAGCAATAATCTTAGGCTCCTGAAGGTTCTGGAGGGGAAGAAGGGAATGACATCAAGACCTTTGTGGTTGTATTATTAAAAGGAGCCTTAAACCTTGAGGAGTCTTCAGACATCTTGGAGAAAGATATCCAAAGGATCCACAGGGACCCTTTCCGTTTAAATCCTGGGAGGGTAAAACCAAGGAAGATACTTGTTAACTTTCTCACGTACTCGCTAAAAGAAGAAAATTCTAAACTTGGCCTTGAAAGCTAAAACACTAAAAAGCCTAGGGACCCCCTGTTTGAGATTCGTTTGGACCTCTCTAAGACCACGCTAGACAGGCAATGGGAAATAGGCCAGAGGATGGAGAAGTTCAGGGCCTTGGGGGCCACGGTACAAATGAGATTCCCTGCTTTCTTACGGGTTATGTTCAATAATAAGATGCACAATCTTAGGACCCCACTTGAGGCTGACGAGATGGAGTGCATAAAGGACTTTTCACGGGGGAGGGGGGGACAGGAAGTTGAAAAGGAAGATAACCAGGGTTTGAGACTGCACTTTACCCAGTAGGTAGATTAAAGCTCTCCCACGATGTCCTCATGGTACTAGATCTAACCTAAACTATAAAATCTTCACTAGACCCGTTTATGGGTAAATTGAAAACAAACGAAGAATCTAAAAAAAATAAAAAATAACAAAAAAGGGGGTGGTCTAATATCATAATGGGGAAAAAAAAGAAGAAGAAAGAGGGAAGAAAAGGAAAAACAGGGGGGAAAAAACGTTTTTAATATATACACTCTAAAGAAAGACTACTATTTAGACACACATGACTTCCAAGCACTGACACAGTCACAATTCGGGGGTAGAGGAGAGGGGGCGGTTAGAGGACGTAAAACTGGCCATACATCAGGCCAGTGTAAGTAGGGATGTGTTTTCCAGGGGGTGGGGGGAGGGGAAGCCAAGCGGGGTGGCGGGGGTAGAAGCACAAAATTTCCTCATATGCCAGCGCCAGTACAGTTTTCTTTAATGCCACATTGGGGACATCGCGAGGGCTCTAGGCGTTTGGCACAGAAAAGGATGGAATTATGTGGGGGGGGGGGTGAAAGTAAGATGACGATGATTCAATATTTATCCTGGAATGTCAATGGCTTGCGCATGAGGGGTAGAAGGGAAAAAATACTCCAATATCTGAGAGACTCCCAGCACAAGTCATTGTCATACAGGAAACAGATCTCCTTAAAGCTGAGACCACAGCGATTTTAAAGAAACAGAAATGGATAGACACCTTTGTGTGCACAGACCAGTCTGCTGACATTAGAGGGGGTCTGTTTATTTTTAAAAAACAAGCAAAGGCCCAAATTGTGGAATATAAGGAGGACCACAGCGGGAGATGGCTTTTATTGAGGGCCCTGTTAGGAGGTTGGATGTATTCATTGGTAGGATACTATGGTCCAAACCAGGACGACCCTACATATCTAGAAATCATCCATGGTCATCTATTAGCTTTTCAAGACCCTGTAATTTGGGTTGGGGATTTTAACGTTGTTCTAAATCCTAAACTCGACAAATCTCCTAACTCAAGAGCCTGCGTCCTTTCAAAATCCAGGCAAGCCCTGGTGACAATTATGGCACAGTTGGGGGTCGCAGATATTTGGAGGGAAAGGGCAGGGGAAAAACTGGGGGCATCTTTCCGGAACTTAAAATATAAGCATTTGTCTAGAATAGACTATGCACTGTTCAGCTATAGTCTCAAGGACCGGTTGGAGGACATAGTATATCTCCCTTCCCATCTCTCCAATCATTCGGCTATTCTTTTCAGCCTAAATTCCGGCCAGCAGCCTGGACATTCTTCCTGGTCCTTCGATCGGACAATATTATTAGAGGAGGATGAAATAACATCCCTTCAAGTAGAGACCCAATGTTTTCTGGGAGGAAGTGAAGGCCTCTTTCGATTCTATCCTCAAAATTTCCTTGAATATCACCCTCCCATTAATTATTTTTGGAATCGATGACAATATCCGTGGCTATACAAGATCCTTCCTTTTTTATGCAATCCTTTTGGCAAGGAGACAAATTTGTAAGTTTTGGGTTGACTCAGCCGCTCCAACACACTCTGGCTGGCTGACGTCCCTTTATGAAGTCTCCAGGGTGGATATTAACCCTGGGCGAAGCACTACACTACGCTCGCGGAGTTTGCGAAGTTTTCGCAACTTCGCACTACGCGAGCTGCACGTAGCACAGTGCGAACATGCGTAGTGCAGCGTAGCGTAGTGCAGCGGTCATTTTTTGCTTGTTCGCGGTCCTGAACGTCATGTTCGCGACCGCGAGCATGCAAAATGACATCCTGGCGAGATTCTCAACGCGAGGAGGTCAGGTTTCTCATTGTGAGTGGTTGCGCATGCTCGCAACCGCTCTCAATGAGAAACTACCTGTTCGCGTTGAGAAAGCTGCCGCTCGAGTAATAATCTACTCGAGCAGCAGAAAACTACAGCTCGCACTGTGCAAGATGCCGTTTTCAATGCTTGCACAGTGCCGGATGCTTGTCCGCACTGTGCAATCATTGAAAACGCATCTTGCACAGTGCGAACATGCTACTACGCAGCTCGCGTAGTGCTACGTGAAGTTCGCGTAGTGCGAAGTGCACTTCACGTAGCTTCGCGTAGCGCTACTTCGCGAACTACGCCCACCCTTAGTGGATATGGCCAGATCATGTAGTAAATAAAAGGTAGCTTTTTGGGAATTGTTGGTACAGTGGAGTTAGGATTTCTGGGGTTTCTATTATTTTTTTTCCTGTTTTTTCCCCCCGGGTCCTATGATTATGCCTGTTCTGCTCCACGGACCTTTCGGATTGGTTCCCTTCGGTTAATATTGCGGTCCAATAGGTGGTAAAACACCTTGATGGAGTCACTTAGCTAGCCCTCAAATTGTTGGTAACTTCTTCCGCCAATAAGGTATCTGTGTCTTGGAGAGAGAGTTATGAACCTAGGTTTCTGGGCTCATGCTTACGCAGACACGTAAAGGTGGTTGATGTTTCCCAAATGAGGCAAATGAGGACAAAAAAATATATATATAACTTTATTATGTTATTATTCCAGCAGAACGAAATGACATTCCTAATGTGTACGTCATTTTAAAGACAGTGCCAGGAAAATGTACGGTCAGTGTTATTCTTCTGCCAGTTAAAAGACTATCTCCATTAATGAGTCAGGAAATAAAATACTATGAGAAATCCTACTCTATGGCAGGGTGCTGCCTGTCACTATATTGCAGGTTACTTCCAACATAATCTGATTTATACATACATACTCCAGGGTGCTGCCAGCGATCGGGTCTGCACACAGCAGTCTGGAGCCACTCAGGAAGGAGGTAAGCTCTTCATTTCATCTTAAGCCCTTAGGTTACATTCACAGCCTGATGGGTCCGGAGAACTTTATACGCGCTCTAACTGCGCCGAGCAGATAGACGTAGCCCATCATAGGCTGTGCTGGGTGATGCCTGGCATTTTATTATCGTTGGCGGGAGTATGAAGCTCTGATAGGAGCTGCTACAAGAAAAGCAGAGAAATAGGACCACAGATCGCCACAGAGCAACAACTGCCCAGAAGCTGAAGAAAGAACTCTGGAATAGCAAACCTCCAACACCCTGGAGATTTTCCAGGATAAGCAAATGATGGTATTGAAATGCAAACTGCAGCATTAAGGTCACACACTACAACATCATACCCTTTAAACCAAAGGTAACAACCTACAAGAAAAAAAAAAGCATCAAAACTAGAAAATGCATTTCCAAATGCTGCAAAAGAGAAACAGTTAATATAAATGAAAAATATGAAACTTTGTTGGTACCTTAGTAATGTGCTTACTTCTTGGCTCCACTCCATCCGCAGCAATAATGCTCTGAAAGGAGAAATTACTGCTGTGAGTCTCAGAGTCTTCAGTGTTACTGGTCTCAGTCACGAAGACTGTGGTGTCGGAAGATAACGTTCTCTTATTTGGCTTTATAGTTCCACCAGCCACGCCATCACTTTTAGCAGGCGCGCTACTGTCAGCAGCATCACAACTTCAGGCAGACCAGCAATGCGGATCTCACCACTCACATTGGATGAATATTCAACAAGTACGGTCTTGGCTTACCAAGCAGAACAAAAGAATCGGGTCTCATAACCATACCCAGAGACACAGTTAGCTCTGCCGCTAGCTCTGCCGCCACTTGAGCACACCCAAACACCTCAGCACTTAAGCACCAGTCCCAGGGGAGACCATCTGTGAAGTCCTTGTTAACTGGCAACCCTCCTGGCTCAGCACAACCAGCATCATGGACAACGTCTAACACTGCTGCCACAAACATTCATGAAAATCCAAATCCTCGTCACCCAAACTACCCAAAAATGGCTTTCTAGATAAGCAGCCAGCCCTGTAGTTTCAGTCTCTGTTTACTAATTTGATGTCAAAGTTGTAATTTTAAAAACAACATTGGCAGCCTTACAGGGGCCTGACTGGCACCATTAAGGGTTCAAAGCAAAGGGCTGTGGTCTGTGAACTTTAAAAGATGCTTGCCCCCTGACCTCTTCTGGACAATAAAACTGGCAAAACAATTCAGAAGAATTGGTGACATCATAAATCATGTAAAAGGGCAGCAAGCTCACTCCGTACCTTGAGAAAAACAAAGCGCACTCTATGAATGAGAGGTACTGCCTGAGCTTTAAGTGTGATACAATGCTCAAACCATTCACTGCTCCCACTCGGTAAACATCAGGAGAATGAGGTAAAGTATTCTTAATGTCATTGGTATCAAAATCTACGTTAGACACAGGCATGTCATTCAACACCGCTGCATTATCCGGACCCGGCCTCATAGCGAAGCCAACTTAGTCTGATTCTGTCATTCCATCCCTTACCTTCCATTGACGGCTACATACATTTTTGAGGTAATCTTCTTACCCAATCATTCCAGCGGACTAACAAAGTAATCCAGTATATATCAATATCCTGCTCACCTAAGGTGTGTCAGCTGTTCCTCACAACTCTAGTTTTATCAAAGGCTACATCACACAAAATCTTGATGGGTTGTCCTGAATTCGCCATTCCATTTAACAACACCGTATCAGCATGAAAGATACACAAGGGACACATTACCTGTTGCATGAAGGTGAAACGAACTATGGAATCAATTTCTAAAACTAAGTTATTCCCTCTGGGGACATTCTTCCTCATTAACATCAATTGTGCCGACTTTTACAGTAGAGCATACACTCATACTGCTTGAAAATGCCCCAACACTGCAACACTGTCCTTGATCCGGGCATTTCCCATTACTTCCCACGTGTGCCTTAAACCCCCACCTGTAACAACTGCCATAGTGAGCTTTGGACAAGACAGAGGCACAGTCACTTTGTTCCTATGACGTAGTCCTCTAAATCAAAACATACTCTCCAGTCTGTTCAAGGAACGCACCACATTATGGCAAAGAATTTGGAGCAGGGCAGATTTATAACCTGATCATTTTCAAAGCCAAAAATACCCCAACTTGTGGCTCTTTTTGAAGCACATAGGCACTTTGAAAACAGACTTTAAAGAACAAGTACATGAAAACATCTCAAGCCAGGTTGTTAGCACATAACTCAAACGACAGTGATTAGTGGTGTAACAATCTGAACGCATGCCAGGCTTACAATTAGATAAACGTCAACTGTCCATAAATTTGAGGTTATTTGTTTTTCTAGTGGAAAGAGGTGCTCTTTTTTAACAGGTTCTCTTACTTTGAAGGCTATAACTGGGAAACAAGAAAGGGGGGAGGTGACTGGAGGCACAGGTACCACATCAAGCCGGAGAGGGAAGAGTTGAATGGAACCTAGAGATTAAATAATTTACCAGGAATATCAGGCTGTGGTGATGTCATGATATTGCAAAGATTCAGACCCTCTCCAGAATACCAGAATACGAGTTACCTGTCACCCGGAAGAAACGATTTTTTTTTGGTTTTTTAATCAGCAGAAACATAGTTTAGCTAAAGCACATGAACATGTAAAAACGACACAACCACATGCAAACCATTCAAGCATCCAGGCACGACAAGCAGATTATGCCATCCTGCCAAGTGAACTGCCAGCAGCGAAATGTGCTGCGGTTATCAATTAAGGAAACGCACAACTAAAACCAAAGGCAAAAGAGATAAATAGGGCTGTCATGTGGGACAAAGCACACAGATAAGGTTTCAAACAGGGACCAGACATACACAGAATTTCCCTTGCAGGAGTGAGAAAAGGTGCCATCTGTTTCGAAAGTGTGAGCAAGATAATTGAAAATAGATGGGGCTGCAGCTCCCTGCCGCAAGGGAATCGCAAAATGTGCACGAGTGCCACTAGAGACAAGTGCAAAACATGCACGAGTTTAAGCAAAAAGTCCTGAGCGATTCCAAGAGGTCCCTTATAGGCAGCGCATGCGCGCTGTGTAGGTTAGACCTAAAAATATTTGCAGCAAGCCCCAGGTCACGTCCCAGATCAGCCAAATTAAAAGATGCTCATGTGAACACACTTGTGTCAAAAACATAATTTATAGATGCGGTCAGCAGATGGGTAAAGTCTGTGGTTGCAGTGGCTCGGGAGAATGGTAAGAATGTGCAACTTGAGATTCGGCGCCTACGGCGGCATTCAGAATCATGCCTGAAGCCTCCAAAAGCAGCCCGTCGGGGCCTGAGAAGTTGAACAGTTCTGAGTTGCAAGCTGCAGCAGTCTTTAGTCTACAGACCTGAGGACGTGTGACTGGGAGCCCCAAGGCCACGACGAGTCGCCAAAAGCCTGGTCGCAGGGCATTGGATTTATTTAGGCATTTTTTGATAGCGCTTCTTTACCCAGAGGTGTCAGAGCGCTTTACAATAGAGCAAAGTATATAGGATTAGATATTATGGTAACATATTTACAGAGTATAAATCCGCTATAAATTACACGCTGCAAACTAAAGTTGGAGCAACTCGTGTTCCAGAAAACCACATTTCACAGTTGAAGCTTAAGAACAAACTAGTCTCCAGTGAGGAACACGAAACAGTCAGAGTTGTTGGTCGCCGTGAATTTGAAGAGAAGAGTTTTAAGGTCCTTTCGGAAGATGCGGAAAGAGGTGGCGGTGCGAAGGTACGGAGGAAGCGAGCTCCAAACTCTGGCCACACAGGCGGCGTGCACGAGAACCATACGGACGCCCGCTCCCATTATAAGGCAACGCCCCCCAGGCAGGGCGGGTTTGCTGTTTTTACCCCGCCCCCACAGCCACTGAGCACAAGCCACACCCTCAGGCCCCGCCCCCACACCCACAGACCTCCACCCCCACCACAGGCCCCGCCCCCTCATTCACTGGCCCCGCCCCCACCCACAGGCCCCGCCACCGCATCCACAGACCCCACTCATTCACTGGCCCCGCCCCCACCCGCAGGCCCCGCCCTCGCATTCACTGGACCCGCCCCCACTACCGTTCTTATAGTTATGTACTTCTGTTCGACCGCTGACTCGAGGCCATTTCGTCCCTTCGCTGTGCGTTGGCCGTGAGAGGCGGCGCTGCGGCCTGAGACTGTGACTCCGGCTCAGAAACAAACAGACAAACCGCGGGCGGGACAAGAGCCGCGCTGGTGATCTGCAGCTGCGCATGCGCAGGAGGTCCGTCACTTACAGCCGCGCATGCGCAGAGGAATTTGTAACAACAGCTGCGCATGCGCTGAGGAGCTGTACCAACAGCTGCGCATGCGCTGGGTACAGATACTGCTTCCCGCATCGGGGGTTAAAGAGGCCTTGAGTTAAGTGCGGAAGCGCTGAGGACACCCACTGCCTCCTGTAGCGAAGTGCGGGTCCAAAGGGGCCTGGGGTTAATAACTGCGCATGCGCCGGGGACACACACTGGCTCCGACAGCGGAGCGCGGGATATAGAGGGTTTTGAATAAACCTCAGAGGACACGGTCTCCAGCACCAACTGCGCATGCGCAGAGGACAGACACTCCCTCCGCCACTTGTCTCCGAGCGCGTCGGCGCTCTGCCTCACTTACTCTCAACAATAAGTGCTCAAAAACAAAACCTTTACAGCAATCTAGTACTAGCCCAGCCACATCGCCTACTGTACAAGTGGCTCAACAGGTTGCACCAAAAAGTAGAGGTCAAATGCTAAACCTGTTGGAAAAAAGAACTGGCCAAAATGATAAGTGTTCACCTTAGTCCATGAAAAATAAAGAACCAAAATTATACAAAGTTACCACAGTCGACTTCTATAGTTTTATGAAAGAAACTGCCATATACAAATTAGGGCTCCCAGTTTTCTTTTTTTTACACATTTCTATTGATAAATGCAGGCAGAAAACAATCTATTTTCCTGTCTGTATTTATTTTTTAGATACAGAAAAATATGGAAAATATGTTGTTTGGATAGTTCTCACTACTGTCAATCATAAATGCCAGGAAAGTAAGTGAACAGTTTGACAGGTAGGAGAGTTAAAAAAGCAACACATTCATAATGTACGTTAAATAAGTGCCAATATACAGCTGCTTATGCTGTAACACAATGCAGATGTTTTCAGATGACTGTATTGTACTGCAAATAGCTGAACCTTTTTGGTCATTCAAATGTGATTATATATTTATCAGTAAATAAATGTGGACATATTCTCATTGCAGTTTCATTTATACACTTTGCACTCAAAAAAATATTGAAAAAATTAGCAAAAAATAAAAATAGATAAATACAGACAGAAATGTCAAAGAACTACGTATCATAAAACTGTGAGCCCTAATACCATACCAATAGTATGATTAACTGCCATAGTGATAACGTGTGAAAAACTCTGGTGAATTTGAGAATCCATAATTATAAGTGATCGCGTGGTTAGTGCCTGTCAACGTGTATTAACTGTTAGGTGATGCCCTGAAAAAAGGAAACAAGTGAATTTGTGGTATTTAAAGTTCCAATGGTGCTGGACGTAATGGAAGGTACACACAAGATATGATGAGAAACAGTGAAGGAAAATGTAAAAAGCGGCGAGTGCTCATGCGGTATTTGAAGTACTGCAATGTTAATGGATTGAATCAAAAGATCGGTGAATGGAAAAAACATAGCGTTTGAAGATAACGAGGTGACACGATTGAATGGGTACTACGATAAACTCACGCGTCTGTTGGGACAATGGTAAAAAGGAAGATGCCGGAATGTAAGATATTAAAAACATAGTGCTGAGCATAACCAAGGCCACAAGACGAAGCAGGAGGAAAAACATTGTTAACAAAACCTGTTGCAAAGGGAACGCGCAGTCAGGGAACCTAGTGATCAATATTTCCAGACACAAATTATCGAACTTCCAAATGAGAACCTTACAAAAGGGAACATCGTTTGTTCCTACGTATTACTCCAATCACCTTGACATAAAAGTTTGTTATTTCAAATTCATGCGTATACTAAGGCTAAAACATTTTTTTCATAACGTGGTAGATTCAACACAAAGCCCACGAGATAACACGTTAATGGGACTATGTAATAAAAGTACATTTATGGCTCCCACCAGCCACAAAGTTCTAGATGCTTTCGAAACCATTACTCTAAAATAATTGGAAAAAATATACAACCAAAGAAAAATTAAAAATACAAACATCAGTCAAAAGGAACAACAGTCCCTTTTACAAATAGCAGCAAAAACAGAAATCACCATTCATCAAGCGGATAAAGGTGGGGCAATGGTCATCATGGACTCCGACTTTTATGAGAAAAATTTTAATGTTCACATCCAAGATCCCAACACTTACATGCCTTTATCGTTTGACCCTACCAAGGATTTCATGAACATCTTACAAACCATTCTCAATGTTGCCATCGAAAAGGTTACCATCAACAAATCCAACCCTGCAATACCCTACATTTACATGATACCTAAGATTCACAAACATGCAACCATACCTCCGTTTAGACCGATTGTTTCTACCATCAATTCATTACATGAACCGATTGGAAGATATCTGGACAAACATTTACAGCCCTTGGTACAATCCATGAGTAAATACATCAGAGACACCACTGACTTTTTAAACATCTTAGAAACCATCCAGGACAAACTTACTCCCGATACCATCCTCTGTACCATAGATGTGAAAGCACTATATACATCTATACCCCATGACAAAGGCATAGAGGCAGTTGAATCTTTTCTCCTGACCACAGACAAACCTGATGACCACAACTGCTCTGCACAAGACTGAAGAAAGGCCTCAGAGGTCAGAACCCGTAGCACTATCTCTTCAACACCTTCTAACTTATAAGAACAGAGGATATAAAATGGAAACACGTCTGTAGTTTAAGACAAAAACTACAGATGCTAAATAGCTGGAACTACATTTACTGACTCCTCTTTGATAACAGAGGGATTTCACACCCCATGCAATCTCTCTGATCCTTATAAAATGTACATATTTGCACTTTACTTTAACTGCTGTTAAAATTGGGCTGAACAATGCAGCTTTTTATCCCATTTCCAGTTAATAAGATTTGTACAGGAAATGGTGACTAATCTCCTGAAAAAATGAAAAACCCCCTACTGGCTCCAGACCGAGACCGATTGTCGCCAAGTTACTAAGTTACAGAGACAGAGATGCGGCGCTCCGAAAGGCCAGAGAACTCGGCAAGTTATCGGACAAAGGTATGGATATATCCATCTATCCAGATTTCACGTCATCATCCATGTGAGTGCTAGCCAGGCTTAATGGGGTCGCAAATTGCGCTTGCCTCATGAATATTGATGAGGCATGCAATTTGCGACCCCATTGGGATTTGCAAACAGTGTCTTCCGCAAACATGGACAATTGAGACGGCTAGGGTCAGATGTATCAAGCCTTTTTCCGTTCGCAAACGGGCCCATTAGCAGAATCAGCCGGTTTGTGAACTGAAAAAGGCATTTTCTAATGAATGAAAGGCTTTGCAGTTGCAATTTAGGTAATCGCAATCTGCGTATCCCTTTTGCAAATGAAAGAAGCCTTTCCTAAATGCGAACTGTGCATTTAGGAAACGCTAATTAACAACGACTTCAAGTTGATGGTAACCATGTGCAAGCAAACTGAAAAATTTACAAAAATGCATTGTTCAAAGTATCATGAGACGGCATGTGTGTGCTTTACAAGTACACACTTCTCTTTTGGGGGGAGTAATTCGGGGGGGTGCAGCTTAGGCCCCTAGGCACCCTTGGCTTTGCATTCGCTAATTGCGATTACCAATTTGGTAATCGAAAATTATTAAAGACTATGGGTCTTTAGGCCTAAAGGAATGAATGGAGTCATATTACCTAATAGCGATTCGCTATTTATAGAATCGCTATTAGGTAATGTTAAGGAATCGCAAACTAATTTGCAATTCCTAAAAACATTGCATTTTGAGATTCCAAAATAGCGATTTGGTAAAATTCGCAATTTCAGAATCGCAAAATGTTGGTATGATACATCTGGCCCCTAATCTTAAATGCAACATTTCCGAGCTGATTTTGCTTCCCAGTCCGGCAACATTGAATTAGTAAATGTGTGGGACTTGTAAAGCACACTGCTGCCCGTAAGCGTCCCGGCGCTGGAGACCGCTGGGGAACCCGTCCTGGCTTTCCCTGTGAGATGGTCCCTACTGGGTATCTCCAAGGTGAAACCAGGCATCCCCGGCGTCTGTGGTGGGCCGTTGTAGAGATGAGGCAAGCTTAATGCCCAGAGTTGCAGAGTGTGATCCCTGATTAGAGTAAGCACCGAGGCGAGAATTATCGAGTCCGCTGACCCTGGTCCAAGACCCTGCCGCGTCGGAAATTGAACCCTGGTCCCGGGCCGTTCTCTGCTTCCGGGACTGCTGCCTCTAACCAGTGAGCCACACCACTCCACTAGTCACAATACAATAAAAGAGCTGCAAAGAAAACAGCTTTATACAAAACGCCAGTTTTGGTTTTAGCGAAGCTGATGGCCCTTAGCTGAATATATGACGTTTTAACATGAAAACGGGTTGCACACCTTTCATACAACCAAATTTTTAACTCAATTTATAACCGCAGTCTTTATCATGTGGCGTGCTCACTGCTTGACATGCCAAGCCCACATTGCATGTGACGAACATTAACATAAAGAATTTAAAGATTGATGAGAAGAAATGTCGAACACCACAGAATGGTTAAAAAAAGTAGAGTATAAATTTACAGACAAAGAAATTGACGCAAATGCGGAGTTAATAAAGAGGCTGTCGCCACTGGAGTGGGGCGAAAAGAAAGCCCCACAATTTGGACCTTGGCTGAATATGCCTAAAGGGCGGAATACATAACAACGTATAACAAAGGGAGTTGGTTTTTTAATGTGAATATCACGATAATAATTGAAAATATCCCACAGTTACAAAAGCGGAATATAGACTGAACTGTTGCTGTACACCGGCATGGCTGTGCAGGCCTGCCTCTCCCCAGGGAAGGTTGTTAAGGACTTGTTTTGTAAGTAGGGAGACATCATTGCTGACTCAACTGCACCTCCTTCCCCTTGACCACCGCTATTCGGATGCTGCATTGGTCTGCCAGCCATCACTCGGTTTTTAGCATTTTGGTACAGTGGAACACTTCTGCCGTTAGAGATAATTAACTCCAAATGCGCATGAAGATACACTTTTGCCCTTTTCAGATATACGCATCTAGACCATCACGGGCAAAGAATGCTGTTGTGTCATAAAGCCGCCGGCTTGTCCCGGTGAGCATAGAAAGTAGTCTACGTGTGTGCGTAGAAATGGTAGGTCATCCAACAAAGATTCAAGCCACAGACTTTGATTCTGGCAGCCCTCTTTCAATGACGAGGTGTCTAATTTGTTACTGTGGCAAATCCTGGGGGACAAGGAAGGAAATTAGAATATCTGCAAGACATTTTAAATATTTTTTTATTTTTTGTACAATTTAAATACATTAATTGCAACTGTATGTATTCAGGAATTGCTGCCGCCCATTAGAGTTTAAATTTGGTTAAATTTTAGGACAACCAGAGTGCCTTCGCAGACCTCCACACACAGGCTGCTGCCCTTTTGTCTGGGGTAACTTTGTGTCTGGTCATGGTAAGAGCAGCGCCACTGGTGGTCTTTAAAAGGCACATGCACAACTCTGAATTCAAGGCAGCAGTGCCACCAACCATGAGCTCCTCACTGCCACAACAGGGACACTTCAGCAGCAGCTCGAAGCAGCAGGTGGAGGGAGCACAGAGGGGTGAGACTCTGAGACACACGTGTAAGTCAATCAATCAAAACAATCTTTATTCGATCTCTTAAATACAGATCATAAAAGCACAATTTAAATTAGTAATCAACAACCAGCCCCAGTTCATAACAAGTTAAAATCCTAGAGCAAGTAGAATTATCAAAAAAGAACATCAAATAATAATTTTTACAGGACATTCTATCACACAAAGTGCATCATGTGTCTCATAGACTGAATCCAGTTAGTTTACATCAAATTACTCATTGCTACATATAATTATTAGTTAAAACCAATCTCGCACCTTTCTACTTTTCATACAGGCCACAAAAAGGTGGCTACCGAAAAACAGACAAAGAGATCAGGCAGAGATATAAAGAAGTAACGTGCCACCTGGTATTGTTTAAAATTGTGGCGCTTTAAAATCGAAAGGATAAAGTCTTCTCTTCCTGTCTTATAAAACCCACAAAACAAGACTAGGTGCAGGTCAGTTTGGGGGGAATGGTTGTCGCAGGGGCACAGGATCAAATCTGGGTGTTTGAATCTTCTCTCCGTATAACCTAACATCAAGGGGAGGAGAGTCAGACAAAATCTCAGTAGTTCCTATCCAGCATGTAGTGGTTTGTGCTAGATAGGAATATCTTCCCTCTGGTTCCCTAGTGGGAATCAAATGATATGCGAGGTCCATCTTTTTTCTGTAATTCCTTTCCCTGTGAAGATAATGAGCCCTCTGCATAAAAATCTCAATTAATTTCTGTTTTGAAATCTTCCTGCATGCCGTTTAATCCTTAAATAATTCTCCCAACCAAATTGCAATCAATTCTGATTCCACATAACTCAGCCATCTGATCTTATTGTAATGGTCCAATTTTAAACAATCTTTAATTATGTTTTGTATTACATTGGCGCTAGTCTAATGGTATCTAACAAATAAGGTAACCCCAATTCTATATGTAAGATATCATTTGAATAAGTGGATGGTAGGGACACTAGGGACTTAAAAATGATCTTCAGGTTTTTGGAGACAGCCGGTAGGCGCCATACCCCAGACTCCTGCCCCTTATGTGGCTACTGCTTTCATCTTGGCCTGATAAATGTTTTTAATTGGGTCAAGGGGGCTAGGGTCTAACTTTTGGAGAAGGCCTTAATAGCTTTCAGACTCCTTTCCATTCCTAGTGCTCTTGCCGATACCAAGTTCTCCCAAGTTTGACTTTTTATCAAATATTACTCCCAGGTATGGGAAGGACTCTACCACTTCTATTTTCTAGCAACACATATGGAAGTGTGGGGATTTATCAGCATTTTTAGAGGGAAAACGCTGGGCAGCTTCACCTGCGTAAACCTTGAACGTTTCTTAGCATGAATTGCAATTTTGTTAAGATGTGGGGATGTTTTAATTTACACAACCTAATGGCACCGTTCTTTTATTTGTAGCAAACCCCTGACGAAGGGCCACAAATGGCTTGAAATGCATTGGGTATTAGATCTTGCAAAGGCAGAGGATGTTTTAATGGATTCAAGCGTGCCAAGAAAAAGGCCTGGCGCATGAGAAGCAGTAATGAAAACATTTCATCCTATGTGTGTCATGGTAAAGAACAATAAACAAGTGAAAACAAATATTTTTGAGCAGTTTGAGTGACTTCAAAAGGGATTAATGAACAACTTTTTCTCGTGAAAATTTCGAAAAAGGCTGTGCGCCTGGAAAGGAGTGTAATCGCGCTCCCCCTACAGTTGATTTATCAGCTTTGCCAGATCCAACTCCCCTAGCGACCTTAAAGGGGCTGGTTCATTCCCCATTTTTGCCATAACAGACACATGCAGTGGCATTTACATATAGTTGGCGGATAAAGTTAATTATAAGTGGATCAATCCCCATCTCCTCCATTAAATACCAAAGTTTCTGACGGCTCACGCAGTCAAATGCAGCTGACAAGTCTATAAAAGCCATGTAGGTTTTCCCGTCTTTCGCTCTGGTACATTTGTCTATACATAGTGACAGGTTTAGACATTGGTCTGTAGTGGCTTTTCCCCTCTGGAAGCCATACTGCTCCTGCATTAAGAGGTTATTTTCTTAGGTCCACTCTTCCAGCCTGAATAAAAGGAGCCAAAGCATACATTTGGCAGTTGTGCCCAATAAGGAGATAGGCCTATACAGCCAGATTCATGAAGCCAAAATCGGCTAGCAAAGGGCCAGATTCTGAGAATCCGGCCCTTTGCGAGCGCTATTTAGGTCTCGTGACCTAAAATGCGCGCAAGCGCATTGAGGGATCGAGAATTCAAGTGCTCGAAATCCTCGTCAAACTAAGGGCTTCTTGCACTGCGGTTTTCTTACAGTTCACGTGAATGATGAGAACAAACAAGCACGCGCATTCACGGCCGCACAGCACATCAAAGGGCTTCGCCCAGCGTGCGCTCTGCGGCTTCTCCTCCCCTAAGGCTTCTCCTCCCCTAATTAATTATGGCTGGCTGGCCCCCACACACCATCCCCCTCCGCTCTCTCCCCCACGGATTGCTATTTCTTTTTGCCCTTGTTTTTTTTTAACAGGGGAAAAGATCTCAAAGCTTTCTAATTGCACCATATGTTTGCAGCACTTGGCCGCGCACTACATTTTAACACGTTTCGAAGGATATCAGTTACCTATTAGCATAATGTCTGCAAGCGTATGAGCAAGGTGGATGGCTTCAAATAACAGAGCCTTTGATTTCCAGAGACAAATGCACGCACCTCCTTAGGCTAATTTCATTAGCCGCAGGCAACAAACAGCCGCATCCAAAGCATGATGGGCAATTACAGGCTGGGTGATTAATATGAATGCCCAGGTTTTCATTGCCTGCAGGCTCGCGTGCACGTGCCCGCATCCGGGGTGAAGCAGCCAGTCCTGCCTCTGATCTACGGCGCTCACTCGTGCTCCCGGGTTCACATTAGCAGCGTGCAGGAATCATTTGCATTGCCCTCAATTATTTTCCGATTCCCAGGATGCTACTGAATGTTGACGGCACTCATGACTTCTGAAGGTGTAATAACAATAATACGACGGGCGGCCGGGCATCAATCACCCCCACAGAGCCACGCATGCATGACAAGCAGGAAACCTGTAATTGACTCTGGATTGGTGGTGGAAACAGCTACATTCAGGTCTGAGTTGCTCTGGTGCTTCAACATGCATTGTTCTCTAACAGTCAAGCAAGGAAGGAAGGAAAGTACTCCAGTGATGCAAACGTTTACCAGAAGAGGGAGTGCTACACACAAGCAAACGGTCACCAAGAGAGTACTTCAAATAAAGGACATACAACAAAGTGATGGAAATAGTGCTTGAAAAAATATCAGTCACAGGCATCACTCGGGTCTGCATTCCAGGAAGTCGTTTTTCACCCACCATGCCACTCTAGACGACTTGCCATATGCAAATCTGTCTTGGTACTGCTCCAATAGGAACAGATTACCTCAAACTGCCAGAACAGATCCCCCCAGCTGCGAACACACAACCTCAGGCTAGTTTAAAGCTACTTATATATCTCCTTAGTAAGCTATAACTTGAGTCTTGAGGCACAATGAACATAGGACCCGCACCTTAGAATACCCGTTGCATTTAAGAGGGCATTGTACTGAGAAAAAACAACAAGCATTTACAATGCAACAGGTCTCGCATTTACATGAGTTTGAGCTATTGGCATTGTAAATGACAATGCCTTTTATTTATGTTTTGGTTTTTGAAACGTAAATAAAAGGCATTGTCATTTACAATGTCAATAGCTTAAACTCGTGTAAATGCGAGACCTATTGCATTGCAAATGCTTGTTTTGCATTTGGGATTCATCATCCCAAATGCAAAAATCGCAATTATAGAAATCGCTAAATTGAGAAGAATCGCATTTAAGGAATCTCAATTAGAGATTCCTTAAATACTATTCATGAACCTTTTCAAAATTGCGAATTCGCAATATGGGGCCGCTATTTACCGCGAAGTGTAACTTCGTGGTAAATAGCGAAAACTTAGAAAAATGCACTTTAGTGCATTTTTATAAGTTGTATGTTACACACACACATGTCCTTTGGACATGTGTGTGCGCAACACCTGTGTACATTTGCATTTCAGGGGTGCTACAGGGTGTCCTTTGGACACCCTGGCACCCTTGAAATCGCTTCCTTATTTGCGACTCCCTAATTGCTAATCGCAAATAAGGAATGACTCCCCATTCATTCCTATGGGCCTTATTTGCGATTAGCAATTAGCGAATCGCAAATAAGGAAGCAGTAGAAAATAAATTGCGATTTCTACATGCATCCCGTTTTGCGAGTCTTTAATAGCGATTCCTTAATAATCGCTATTAAGGACTCGCAAAAGAGGACAATGATGAATCTGGGGGATAGTTCTTTGGGCTTCCCAGTCCCCTTTTTTGCATATCAGAACAATTACACTATGCTTCCAGGAAGGTAGAGGCCCATCTATAGCTATGCTGTTAAAAACATTAATTAGCAGCGGAGCCCACAAATCTTGGTTTTCCTGAAAAAGATCTATCGGCACCCCATCAGGTCCTGGGGCTTTCCCAGCAACACAGGCCGCCAACCCTTTTCTGACTTCTGAGAGTGAAAAAGAACCCTGCAATTTAGGATCTCTGTCACTAGAGGGCATCACAGGAGCAGTGTTTGATGTGAAAATAAATTCACAGTGTGCCACCCATGCTTCTTCACCTACATATGAGTCCAGTGTTGGATCCTTAGTATTTTTTTAAATAGGGAGTGTTTATTACTTTCTATAAATCTCTGCTATTGCATGTCCTAGCCGCCTGCTCGAGGCCTTCCCCGGCCTCCTCCCTCATATCCCTTTCTCTTTTCCTTCTAACTGACTTATAGTGATCTCTCTCAAGATTGGTATGTTTGCCAAAACCAATACCAGTGGAGAGGCCGCTGGTGGAAAATGGAGGACCTGCTGTGAGTGCCCTCTCCCCCGTCAGCGGAACCGCCAAACAATTTGAAATACTTTTCTCAGCTAATGGTGAGGTTGTTTCTTCCGTTATCGTCTTACATTGTACATTAACTTGCGGAAGTAACAAACTTGACCGTGTAGGAGGTCCAGGTACAGTACAAAGATTGGAAGGTGGGGCCACGTTCAAATTAGTGTGTGGGAAGAGTTGGTTGAGTTCCACGGCTGGTCGCACAGGCCTAGGGCATGGACGCTCTGTGGGACACTCAGTTATTTCACCCTGACCCTCTATACGAGATAGCCTCTCTTCGATAGGGTCCAGTAAGGTAGCCATCATTTTTTCTACACTTTTCCACAAGGCGTCATCAGTTAACCATGGCAAAGGAGTTGTGGTCATAGTGGTCAAAGTCATGGGTTGAGGTGTACTAATTCCTGTGTTTACAATGTTAGTGGCCCACCTTGAGTTTGTTGCTCGAACGGTTCTGGCAGGTTTTGGCTTCTGAACACCACCACCCCTTCACCTCTTAACTGGCGGTTCATTATTAAGATCAGGTGGGTACAAAGGTCGAGCTCCCTAATAGGTGTTTCGTTGAGGGCAAGTATAATGGGAAGAATTTCCAAGAGGCTTGGCACCGGGTTCTCAGATGGAAGTACTTGCAAGGGCTGAGTGGTAATATTATCGACACTTGTGACCCCTAAGGAGGACTACATCTGGGAGACAAGAGGCTCCAGTGATAAACACCGCTCAGTTAATTCAGTTTTGTGCACGAGTACACTCATTGCCCTAGTTAAGAATGCATCAAGCGTGTCTGCAGTCCCTCCACCCAGCCTATTCCGGGCTCCGACGGGCGTGGACGGGCCTGGGCTTCACCCAGGCACGGACCGTGCTGTGGGAACACATCACACTTAAATGCGCGACCCCGGTAGGGGGGAGGTCGGGAGTTGTAGACCTCCCCTGCAGGATTGTGGGGATTGCATCCTCTCCCTACTCCAGTGACTCAGGCGATGGCGGCTACAACAGCTGCAGGAACACGTTGTGCTTAAATGCGCGAGTCCAGCAGCAGGGGGTTGGGAGATGTAGTCCTCCACCTGCGGGGTTGCGGGAATTGCATTCTCTCCCTCCTCCAGGCGATGGCGGCTAGACTCTGAGACACACATGTAAGTCAAATACTAATGGTCCTGCGGAGAGGTTGGAGTTTTGTTGTCTAGTGGCAGTTTTGACTGACCAGCATGGCTAGTAGCACTGAGGGTTAATTATCCTGCTCCAAAGAATGCGTACCAGGCTTTTATCACAAACATGACTGTATTTTATGAAGATTATAGCAATGAGTTATTGGTTTTGTCATAGAGATCCATTTGGTACTTGTGCAACGTCTGGTGCACTGCAACACCTTGCACTGATCGGGGGAGTGGAGGCTCAGGTGCTGTGTGTTCAGAAATAACATGAGTTTAAAACCACCTGCTGCCAAATTTCTTGTGTGTCCAAGAGTTCTCAGGCAACATTAAAAATGTAAAGATGCCTCCTGTGAATAATATTTCTGCTGGAGCGAGATCAGCATTTTGTCTAGTGGCAGTTTTCCCTCATCATGAAGTAGCAGAGAAGGGTAATGTGACTGTAAGTCAGTCAAACCACTTTATTCAGTTAATTAATACCATACATGTAACATTCTAATAACCCAGTACACAATAAAAACATTTAAAATCCAAATTACAACATGTGAGCAAAAGAAATTATCAATGTTACAAAATCAATTTCATGGGCACATAAAAACCCCGATAGCCAATAGCACATAGATAGAAAAAAGGACTACCACATTAGGGGTATTTTCAAGAAAGGCAGCAAAAAAGGAAAACAACGATCATATGTATATAGTTGATGCTTATGTAGCGTTTATCATAGGGTACCTTTTTTGTCTGAGACGAACGGCTGCTACTAAGAAGCTTGCAATATTAAAAATCTCCCATGGATCAATCAACATTTGGAGTTAAATTAAAGCAGGTTTAACCTGTACAAAACCTTTTTTCTCTTAAAATAGAAACTAAGAACTTCCTGCGAATCACAGTATAATGGTCGCAAAACATTATAAAATACATAGTATCCTGTGGTGAGAAATTGTCACAGGTACACGGACTCAAATCTTCTTGCCTACTCCATCCTTGGGAATTACCTAAAAAGAAGTGAATTAGGTTAAAACAGAACCTAGTTAAAAGCAAACGGTGCAAGGGTTTAGTAACAATTCTCAGGTAAGGTTCAGTCCGAGGGGAGGTTTTTGACAAAAAATAAGCCTTTACTGATGGTTTCAGTAGCTTCCGCTCCTCACGCTCCACCGACACTCCACCAACAGGAAATTCAAGAATTGGGTTTTAATCCAAGTCAGGTCCTCTTTTTTTATCGTATCCGGTGAATAAAAAAGATCTGGGCGCCCCAATTTTAATAGGCTGTGCTTAACGTAATAAAGCCACGGGATACTACTAGCTTTCTCCAGAGTGATGCAGTCCCTAATAATCTGATGGGTCAATGTTAAGTCTAGATTAAGCCAGGTCTTGAACCGAAGGACCACTGGGGCCAACCTCATCAAATCTGACACATACCTAACCCTTAGCAGAATGGAGAGAGAATAGTGACCATATGTGTTTGTTAAAGCACAGAGAGCGGGGAACGTTGTATATGCCTCGGAGAGGTTACTAAGAAATTAATTGGCGTTCTATTAGTGGCATGTGAATTAAAAGAAAGTAATGAAGTGAGATTTCCTGGACATTTGCTTGTTCGTCCTGAACTGGGTTCTAAATTCAGGGCACCTGGACTTGGCTTTACAAGTTTCCTTACACTTGTCCTGAGGAGGCCAAGAATGATATAAAGGCCGAAACGTGTCCGTGTCAGCAGTCTTTGACAAGAGGAGTCTGATTATAATTGATATATCTTTCTGACGAGTGAATTCACATTTCTGAATTAAGGTCTCTAGAGGGGTAATTACCTCGTGTGCATATAAGACAACCTCAAAGTATATTTCCTTTATTTAATAGACAAACACAGTTTTTTCTATCAAATGGGTAGAAGGAATTTTATGAATTGTGTTTTGGGATGTCTACTTATTTGTAGTTTGCATATATGTTTGTATGTCCAAAAAGATGATATCAAAATGAAAAAGATAATATCAAAATATTGATGACTAAAAAATTATTACAACAATAACTAAAAGTTCGTACAAAATGTGTCTGGTATGGGTTTTTTTTAAAATAAGAAATATGAACTAACAACAGGACTATGTACTGTTAATAGGGCAATATAAAGTTCCCTATGTTTAAGCAGATATACACATATCTTTTCCTCCTTGCCAGCCGTTTTTTCTTTACCTTTTTGTAGTACTTTGCCCAGGTAGAGGAGGGTCATTTGGGTAAACCCCTACATATTTTCTGAATAATGCAATAAAGCCATGGGATACTACTAGCTTTCTCCAGAGTGACGCAGTCCTTAATAATCTGACGGACAATGTTAAGTCTAGATCAGAGGTCTTCAAACTTTTGTAGGTTGAGCCCCCCGAGCTGAATTTTTTTAGATGTTGGGCCCCCCCACCACCTGACAGAAATTTCTGGACTCGACCGCCACACGACATTCCGGGCATATTCAGCGAATAACATTCAATACAATAAGTTTTTTATGGTTGTTGCATGAAGCAAACATTTCTCTACAAATAGTAATAGACTTCCTCACATCAATTACATTAAAAAGAAATTAAACAAAACGGTATTTACAAGAATTTGTTTAGGAATTATTCCAGTCCATCAGGGAAAAAACAGAACTGTCTCTATCAAGGGGCCCCTGGAAGGCTGGATTGTAGTGCAGTTAGATGTCTCCTTTTGTAATTTAGGACGAAAACCTTAATGGGGCATGACATGCCCATACTTGTGTACAGGGGTGAGTGAGGCGAACATATGAATGTGAGTGCGCATGTTAGTGCAGAGTGGGACGAATGAATGTATGGTTAGTGGTGGGCTTATTCGAGTGAGATTGCAGATTGAACAGTGAGGGGGACAGGTGAGTGAAGTGTTACGAGTTCGGGTTGAGTAGTGTGCTTGTGTGACTGCAGGGTGAGGTACAGGGTGAACAGCGCAAGTGCATTGTGAGTGCAGAGTGATCACTGTGAGTGGAGGGTAAGTGGGTGAACGGTGTGAAAACATGGTGATCAGTGTGAGAGCAAGGTGAGAAGGTGAGTGGGTGAATAGTGTGAGTGCATGGTGATCAGTGTGAGCGCATTGTGATCACTGTGAGTGCAGAGTGATCCCTGTGAGTGGAGGGTAAGTGGGTGACTGGTGTGAGTGCATCGGGGTCAGTGTGAGTGCTGAGTGAGAGTGAAAGTGCAGGGCGAGAGTGAGGAGTGAGTGGTCTGAATGCAGGGTGCATTCCCAGACACTTAAAGTAACTCAGCATGTTACTGACGGCAGCGTAGGGTTTCAAATGTGTTAAACTATTGCTATTAAGGCAGTAACCAGGGATCAGGGTGGAGCAAATAAATAATGTGCTGATCCCTCAACAAACTTCCAGTCTTATAATTAGGGTTTCCAGCTCATTATTTTGATGTCACAGATGGTATAAAAATAATCAGTCACCTAAAGATGTATTTTCAACACTTGTCTGTGCATACTTTGAACAGCAAACATAAATATAAAGAACCTTTGTTTTCTAGAGCTGCATGAATGATTCATGACTGATAATAAAAGGGAACAAATATAGAAAAGTCACATTACAAATAAATCAACAAAAAGAAGGGGGGTCCGGGAGCTCGTTAACATTACAAATGAATACATACTTCTTATTTATAACCATATTTAGCAACTTGCAAGCTGTTTAAACAACACATGGCTGACTGGTATTTTGTGTGCCTGTCTGTGTAATTTAAAAAAAAACTTTCAGGGACGTTTTAAGGATTTTGGGGCCTGGGGGCCAAATGTATTTTTGGGGCCCCTGTTCGAACCAGCTTTTATGATCCAGTCTCAGCTCTTTCATGCCTTCTTTGGTCAAATACTAAATGTGTGTACATTGGATATTCAGGGATAGTGATGTGTGTTTTCACTATGTAACACAACAGCAGTTCACTAATATTACTGCAAATAATCTGTCACACCCTTCTATTTCTCATATGTGAGGTAATGTATTGATCCAAAATAAACTTTTTATATGGATGTCACATGACGCATAAACACATTTTGTCTGCAAAATGTCTGTAATAGACTTTTACACATAAAAAATGAATGATTGAAAAACGCTATTTACAACATTGTGTTTAAAAAGGCTTCAAGGTTTATTTATTTTTTTCGAGTTAAACAGCATCCAAGTTTTATTAATTGATACGTTCTCAAACAGTCATGGCAATTGAGGCGAGACATGGGCTACATTACAACTCAGCACCCCAAAGTGAAATGTGTGACTTTTGATAATTGTGTACTTCTGGTGACTGTACAGTTTGAAATACTATTTTTTTATCAGGTTTTATAAAATGCTGAATTTTGTTTTCCTTTTTTGTAAGCTATGTTTGCACATACAACTTTGTTTGTGGGAGGGACTAAATGTTCTGTCATTAACTGTTAAAACAGAACTTGTAAGTTCAAATGGCCTTTTTTTCCGGACGAGCAAAAGTGGATCTCCAAGTAAATATCTGGATTGTACAAGAATGCATTTTTACATTGTGCTACAAGTGAATAGTTTGTGGCGTTCAGTACCATATTCGATCTAATCTGCAGTGCCCCATTGGCAATTTTCCCCTCCGTCTATCTGTAGACTTACTCCTGTATAACCTGGGCAGCTATTTAAGAAAAACGTGACATTGTCTACTAGGCATTAGTTGCCGGTTCTGGGTAAGAGTGGGCATGACTGCATCAAGGCTCAAACGTGTTTGTAACTTGGAGGCAACGTGAATTTTATCTTCTGCCTCAATTCTGCAGTTTTAAACGTTCCTTAGGGTAGGCTTGTGAACTGTTGTTAAGAACAACATAAATGCGAAGTGTCCACCCTCACTTTAATCTTTCCCTGTTCAAAAAGATTTTATTTTTATTGGTTTTATAGTAAATTTGCAGGTCCACTGGGGAAAGGACGGTGGGGTGCTGAGTTGTAATGTAGCCCATGTCTCGCCTCAATTGCCATGACTGTTTGAGAACATATCAATTAATAAAACGTGGATGCTGTTAAACTCGAGAAAAAAAAAAAAGAAAAAAAAGGATTCAAGGTCATGAGGGCAAGACTGTCGAAAATAGCTGGCTCTTTCAACTCCCCCGCCCCTCTCCCCTAATATTAACTACCATTTTATGTTTCTTACTTCTCGCACGGCAGAAAGCAGAAGTGCCTCGTTGGGGGTGGGCGGTCCGGCTCCAGGGCAGGGGGAAGTGGCTTGCCCACTGTTGTGCATACTGACTGGTCGGCTCCAGGGCCGACTAAACAGTCAGTATGTACAACAGTGAGCAAGCCAATCCCCCTGCCCTGGAGCAGGACCGCCCACTCTCTCTTTTTTCTCTATTAGGCTGCTGCAGTTGCCTACAATGGAGAAAATGGCCCGGGTGGTGCGCGCTCTAATGCGCCTCACCACTTGTGATTGGTGGAGCCTGGAGGAGAGGGACGCTGCCTTTGCTGATGACGAGAGCTGCAGGCATAGAAAACGCAGGACGGCGGGAGCCGGGACCCATCCAGAAGCGGGACAATAAGTTTTATGTAATATTTAGTTTTTATTAAATGAACCCCTCCGCCACAACCCCATTTCCACCCCCCACCCCCCCCCCGTCATGCCAGCCGCGTCTGGCAGTAAATCTAGAAGGCCTTACATCATAATTAAGTCCTTTAATGTGACTAAACAACAATGGCCTTGAGGAAACCCTCCACGCTGTAGCTACTAAATATGGTAATTCACTCTGGGGCTCAAGCATGGAGGCAGGCATAAAGAATCTGAAGCGATAACGCTGTATGCATGAAAAACAATGTTGTACAGGGTGTGACATTTACACGTCTTAAGATATGCAGAAATTTGGACAGGTTGTAGGTATTTACACTGCATTTGTCTGTACCTTCCCCGTGCATCGTCCAGGCCAGGCCCCCTACGCGCCTTCATGGCCCCCGAGTGGAGTCCAGGCACTGGGCCGCCCTCACCTGTCACAGCTGCATTATGTGACAACTGATAGCTGTAGAAGGGCAGTAGACAGTGCTTTCCTGCCTGCCACCCCCCTGGGCTTCCCTCGCCCCTGCTGCTAGGATCAGGATTCAGCTAATGAGCAGGGCGAGCAGAATATTCCCAGTGAGGCACCTAGCGGCCACTTAATTGATAATTAAAAGCTCGGGTCCACCGACCGCTGAATTCCAAAGACGGCGAGGCACAAACACCGTGTGGGAAAGCTGCATGGATAACTGAAAATAAATATTTGAAGGGAACAGAAAGTTGTGGGTCACTCAAGGTGTACCCAGCCTGTGGACAGTTGTGACCCTGCCATGTGGTTAAACACACAGCACTGCCCGCTGCTGCAGCTGTAAAGGCTGGGGAGAGGCCTAGAACAGAAGGGGAGCTTTGATTTGTTAAAAAAAGAAAGAGGGCGGTGACCCGTGGGCCTGCAATTTACCTAACTATGTCTGCCACGGCCTTAGAGTTCATGGTGGCCCACCACGGGGACTAGTTCTTTTAAAGTACTAGTCCCCGGTGAGGGTGTACAGCCATCCCTTAGAGCTCATCATGGCGGTGACTGAACTCAACTTTTGGTTACATTCAGAATGCCCGGAGCAGAAAGAGCTGTGAGTGTGTGTGATAGAGGTGAAGGCCACGTGGACTCTGTGCTGAACGACGAGCACGCAGGGGAATGAGCAGCCTGGAAGGGCATTGTTCACCATGCCGGTGTCCAGCGAGATTCCTACTACTGACCGGTTTACCCGGTGCAACATAATACGCAATGGAGCCGTGTGCCATTAAAAGCAATCCTTCCTTGTTTAATGTTTTGGCAACTTAACTTTCCTTATGACGAGAGTATCAAGTCTGCTTTGACAATTTAACTTGCGTTTTTTTAGACCGCGTATATTGTCAGGGCACTCTTAATTTCCATGCATGTTGGACAGTCCTGGCATGGATTCGTCGTTTTAATAGTTGGTGGGTGTAATCAATGGATGGTGCACGGACATGATAAAATAGTATTCACCCTAATGTTCGGACTCGCTTGTACACCCAGTGCTTTACTTATAAGAGGATAAATATGGATTTAGTGGGTCCTCTCCCAAAATCTAAAAGATGATATATCTATATAATGGTTATTGTCGATTACGCAACTCGACACCCAGAAGCATTTCCCCTACAACACCAAGCACGAAAAAAACATCAGTGAAAAGTTACTAGAATTGTTTTCGAGGGTAGGATTTCCAAGAGAGATTTTGACAGACCAGGGTACCCCCTTTGTTTCTCGTTTAATGAAACAAGTCTGTAAAACCTTGAAAATTACCCAAATAAAAACATTGGCTTATTACCCTCAGACAGATGGTCTGTGCTAGCGATATAACGCCACCTTCAATCTAACCATGAAGAAAATGCTAACCACCGAAGGGAAAGAATGGGACATGTTGTTGCCACTCGCCCTCTTTGTTATTTGAAGCCAGGTTCAGAGAAGCTTGGGTTGTTCTCCCTTTGAACTTCTTTACAGGAGACAGTCACAAACCTTGCTAGAAATGACAAGAGAAGCGTGGGAACAAGAGAAACAAGAAGAGACACAACACCATCTAGAATACACCCAAAGCCTAAGAAACCACATACAGAAATTGCAAGATTTTTCTCACAAAAACCTAGAAAAAGCTCAAAGAAGCCAGCAGATGTCTTACAATAAAGGAAAGAGGTGACAACAGTTACAGGTCCATGACTGGGTGCCCCTATTCCTACCTTCCTCTGTACGCCAAAAACGGGCAGAATGGAAGGGACCATATGAAGGTGCTGAAAGGATAGGACTCACTACTTACCGGTTACGCCTTTCCTCGACCAAAACCCAGTTATACCACATAAATCTACTAAAGAAATGGTTGGGACCCCTCCCCAAAGACACCCATTACGTTTTGTCTGACTCAAAACCCATTCCTTCAACATTGAATAAATTGTCCATAAACGAACATCTAACAGAGCAACAAAAAGTGTCTCTTCAGACCCTCTTAGAGTCCTTCTCCTCCATCTTTTCCGACCTCCCGGGAAAAACAACAATAGTCGAGCATGCCATTGTTACCCCACCAAATGAAGTAATAAAACAACGCCCCTACAGAATACCAGGCGTTAGGCGGGACGCAGTTCCTGCCGAAATAGAGAGCCTGTTACAACTAGGAGTCATAAAACCTTCCAGCAGTAACTGGTCTTCCCCATTGTCATAGTTCTGAAACATAATGGTTCCATCCGTTTTTGTATAAACGTCCGAGCAGTCAATGCCATCTCGAAATTTCACTCATATCCATTACCAAGAGTCGATGAATCGAGAAATTAGGCTTAGCCCAATATATAACCTCATTCGATCTTACAAAAGACTATTAGCAGGTACCACTTAAACAGGAAGACCAAGAAAAAAACGCCTTTAGCACCTCTAATAGGCTATACGAGTTTACTGCACTGCCTTTTGGGTTACATGGAGCACTAGCGAAGTTCCAAAGACTTATGAACAAAGTTTGCTCCCAACATCAAGAGGACTCCTTAGCCTTCATAGACGATATCATAATATTTAGCCCTAACTGGGAACCACATCTCGTCCATTGTGGGAAGATATTCCAAGCACTTAGGACTGCAGGCCTCCACGTGAACTCCAAAAAGACCAGGATAACATTCACCAAAGTCAAATATTTGGGCTATTTATTGGGAGATGGGGCTATCGCTCCGCAACAAGAGAAATTGAGAGCAGTCTTAGACACCCCCTTCCCTACCACCAAAAAAGGCATTAGATCCTTTTTGGGCTTACAAGGCTACTACTGCTGGTTTAAACCCAATTATTCTGAAATAGCAGCACCACTAACCGACCTACTGAAGAAAGAGAAAAGGAACTAAGACTTGGTAAATCCTCCCCAAGCCGCCAGAAAGGCATTGCACGAGCTCAAGTGAGCCATAACCTGAAGTGGAGAAACCAGCAGGGAAGACCGGAAAAACGGAGAACACCGAACAGCCTTCCGAGAGAGAGAACTGGAGCCTTGGGGAGGTCACAGCTTTTTGGCGAGGAGGGAAAGTCGAAAGAGAAGGAGACCAGACCACACTGAAGGACGTGGAGTCACCACGCCATGGCCCCTGAGTGACGTGGCTCTTACAGGTGAGTGGGCGTCTTCGGGGATATTGGAAAGGGGCTGAGTCAGAGAGGGACGGGAGGGGAGGCGGAGGGGTGAAAGGGACTCAGGGAAAAGGAAATAAGTGAGATGGAATAGGAAGACAAGAGCAGAAATCATTGGCTACTCTTCTTGTTTTGGTTGCTCCAACCCCCTCCCTTCACATTTATGCATTTAGGGATTTTGTGGCCTCTGAATCCTCCATGTCCCTGAGTTTATCGTTTTCCGTGCAAGAAGTGGAAGATGCCCTGTCTAAGGGTATATCACTAAAAGCCCCCGGTCCTGATCTAGTCCCACTGGACTTTTTTAAACACAACATTAAGATTTGGGCTCCACTTTTGTTAAATGTATTTAGAGCTGTTGTCATTTGGCGTATTCCAACGTCATGGAAGGAGGCAGTAGTGGTGCCGATTTTTAAGAAAGGCAATAGATCTGACCCCCGGTGCTATCGCCCTATTTCACTCATTGATGCGTCATGTAAAATACTGGGCAGGGTCATATTAGCTAGACTAGAAACATGGGCAGACTCGGTGGGCCTTATTGTGGATTCCCAATATGGGTTCAGAAAAGGCAAAGGCACCGTAGAACAGTGCCTAAACCTGGCTTTGATTATAGGGAAATACATGAAGGCAATGAACTCTTCCATCCATCTTGCCTTCATGGATCTCTCAAGTGCATTCGACACTGTTTGTCGAAGCAAGCTGTGGAAAATGATGGAGGCTATGGGTTTCGAAGAACCTCTGGTTCACTTGCTCCGTAGACTTCATGAAGCAACCACTGTAGCCATTAGATTTGGGCCAGGGGGAGAAAAAACTAAATCCATTCCCTCGACTGAGGGCGTCCGTCAGGGATGTATTTTAGCTCCCTTTTTGTTTTTAGTTTATACTAATGGGCTGGAAAAATATCTGTTGGATCACTGCCATGATTTTCCCAAGGTCAATGGTAGGAGCATACCGATGCTTTCATATGCCGATGACACGGTACTAATGACACTTACAGGCAACAGTATGCAGCATTGTCTCGATGCCTTTCATAATTTTATGTTGGACCTAGACCTGAAGGTTAATTTTACCAAATCATTTGCCATGGTTTGTGGCCCAAAGGGCACAAAAACCAGAAAGTTTGTAGTAAATAATGCTATCATTGAAAAGGTTGAAAATTTTACCTACTTGGGAAACCTTTTCAATAACAAACTAAGCTGGGCCCCGTTAATGAAGACTCGGGTTCAGGGTGCTAGTCGCGCTGTTGAAGGTCTGTTCCGTTTTTGTGGGAAGTTGGGTCAAAAACCTGTTGAACATTTAAAAACCTTGTACAAAGCAAAATGTCTGTCGGTAGCCACCTATGGGGCAGGGGTTTGGGGAATTGAGAGCCCTGATGCAATACAAATCATGGAGAACAAATTTTTAAAGCGTGTATTGGCTATTCCATCAAGTACTTCAAACAAATTTGCACACGAGGAGATAGGTCTGAACTATGTGAGTGACATTATTCACCTTTCCCCCTTATTATTATGGGGTAAAATATGGCTGTCAGAGGACCTTCAATTGTCCAGAGATATCCTTCGGGATTGTTTAAAATTGACAAATATGAATAAGATCCCGTGGTTACACTATGTTAATATAAAACTTCACAAAATAGGCCTGGGTGAGATTTTTGATAACCCCGAAAATATTCGGGGAGATATTAAATCTGTTATCAAGACAAGTTATTGGAAATCCCCACTTGTGCATTTTTTGGTTAGCCCTAATGCTTTTAAGGTTACTTTGCAGCATCAGTTTTATTTAACCTTCACAAATCATGTGCAATGGCGATTCTATTTGACACGGTTTAGGTTACACATTCTGCATTTTCTTTTTGCGTTTCCTAAACAAGGGAGTTGGTGTGATAGACTGCCCCCGTGTCCTTGTAACAACAGAGTTAGCCAAAGCACTATGCATTTTGTTCTCTTCTGCCCCATATATAAGGATCCGAGAATCAGGTTCATCAAGCCGATCCTTAAGGAAAAGGTACCATGCTACTACAAAGAAGGTTATGACCATTTGATAACTTTGTCCACATCTGATATTTGTTGTGCTATGCTAAATTTTATACGGGTGTCACTTTTGATTAGGAAACGGTATGGCTAAATTTGCTCCCACAATTTTCTTTGTAGGCCATGTATTTTTTGTTTATGATTTTTTATAGGTATTAGGAAACTACGATTGACAAAACGTAATTTGATTGAAAGACTATTGGTTTAAACTGTGATTACATTAACTAACGTTTTTTTTTACCCCACCAATTCAGTGGTATAGTCTTAAATGGTTTTCGAAATGAAATCTAAATCATGTTTTAAAATGTATTGTTTTGACTTTTATGATTCTTATCTGAGTCGAATAAAGTTTTTTGAAACGGGAAACGAGCATAGCTATTATTTATCCCTCACATCCTCCTTTGATTAAATCATAAAGCAAAAAACACTTACCCAAGTCTTTTTCTTCTGTCCGAGACACGACGGCGGCCGAGGTACACCTAAAGGACTGAAGTGGAAGACCCTGTGGGAAAGAAGAATATAACATAGACAATCAATCATTGTGATTTCCTGCAATACTAATAAAAAGTGCATACCAAGAAATTATTCAGTGCAGTGTGCTCCCTCTTGACCGACTCTTCTACAACGGGAGCTACATACTTTCCCTACAGGGAATGGGAGACAGAAACACAGAGACCAACAGACACAGACAGACACGCAGACAGACACACACAGACACACACACACAGACACACACACAGACACACACACACACAGACAGACGCACACACACACAGAGACCAACAGACACACAGACAGACACAGACAGACACACACAGACAGACACACACAGACACACACAATGACACACACAGACAGACACACACACACAGACACACAGACACACAGACACACACAGACACATAGACACACACACGAGGGAAAGCAAAGTAGGAAAACGCTACATACAGTTGTTCTATGCTGGCATATGTACATTGTTTTATAAAGATGGAGGAACTATTGATTTGAATGCACTTTCTTTTCTTAAGCCACACATGTATGACGCAGTTCAGAGTCTGGAGAGCTCTGCAGCCCCTGTCCTGAGTGTTGCCTCTCAGTGTCCTGAAGATGCCCCCGCGCTCGAGAGTCACCCAGGGGTCAGAGGCCCCCCTCACCTCTGCTCGAGCCCCGGGGGCCCGGCTGCCTGTGAGGAGGGGGGCCGGTGTGTTATTCCCCTCCGAGTGACGCGCGAGCTCAACAAAATAAAACAATGCGTCTCACTTCTGGGCACGCGCAGGACCGCGCGTCACAGCTGCGCACGTGCGGAGCGAAGACACGACGTCCTATCGCCGAGTTAGGACCTGCACGGGGTACGGACTGTAAACCGCCCTGGACAGACGACGCGTAGCCTCACTGCGCCTGCGCAGAGAGACAGTTACCGCTCATAGCGCCTGCGCAGAGGAAAGACACCTCTCCCAGAGAAGTCGACCGAGGAGCTTTGCATTTACATACCTCTCACCCTGTGCTGTGGCGCGAGGCGCCTCGTGCTCCGCGGCGGGAGGCAGTTGTATCTCATTCATTGTGTCCCCGCGCGGACACTGGAATTTAAGGCCTTCCTGACCTCGCGGTGCGAGGCAGTGTCTGCCCTCCGCGCATGCGCAGTTGTCCATCTACGGTCCTCTCTAACCCACGCTCATAGTTCAGTGCAGGGGTTACTCAAAGGCCTCAGAAAGCTCAGCCAGACCCACAGCAGGGAGCCCAGACCCCACATGAAACCCCAGGTGAGGCCAAGAGATACAAAGACTGTCTGGTGCTGGAGGGTCTCAAGCCTCCTCCGGGATTCATTTGTTGTTGCATCGATGGATGATTATTTTGTATCAACAATGCTCCTTGGCCCTCAGTGCTGGAGTTGGGTCGCTCTTTTCAAGGCCTCAGCAAACGGGGACATTTGTTTCGCCTGAAAAGTCTGTCATGAGAAGATCGACCAGTAAAAGTAACACATGTACAGGATAAAAAAAAATAGAAAAATAAATAGATAAGCAATGTCCAATCCATAATGTAGCAAAATACAGTAAACCTAGGTAAAGTGCATATTGTGAATAGTACAATACAAATGACTTCATAGATCGCACATAGATTTCCGTGCACCCGTAGCTACTCTCAAAAAGGTGCCAATGCGCAAGATCAATGCAACATTGTCCAATTTAAATTTGCAGTCAAGAGCGTCTGTTAAATCAATAGGTGACAATTTTTTAAAATACGGAATTAGCAACCATTGTGCAACTTTCATATAGTATTTACTAAAGACTAAAAAGTGTAAAAGTGTTTGACCGCTGTGATCATCACATGGACATGGCAGGGAGTCACGTTTTGCGTTATACCCATGGGCAAAACAAAGCAAATATCTTACTTTCCCAGCTCTTAGACGGAATAGGAGGCCTCTCTCCCATTGGGACATGGGTAGTGCAATATAACTTGGTAGACAGTGCTCAGGGTGCTCAATGGATATAAATTTTGCGACCGTTTTTATATTCAATTCCCCTTCTAGTTTATCCGCGCTATAAAGTGCGTACAATGCTGTCTTTAAAACGTTTTTGTCCATTGTTACAGCTATGTTTGAGTTGGCAAACAGTCTACCAAGGTTAACGCTTTCCAGACCGTTAACTACCCCAGGAAGCCATGGAATATCCATCCCTTTCTCACAGCGAAGACTATCATCTATTATGTCCCTTGTGAGAGAAGCCTCGGGATTCTCCATTATGGCTAGCCAAAATAGTACAGGGCGGGCCCTATGATGTCTTCAATGTATCCTAATTTCAGTTTGCCGTGACATATGTACAGAGGGGTGGAGATTGGAGCGCCCAAGAGTTTTCTACAAAATCTACTTTCCTCTGATTGGACGCAAGAGCAGTTGGCAACACTCCATTCCTCTGCCTCATAGGTAGCTATTGGTACACACAGGATCTTAAAAATCTTTAAAAAGGCTGGAATTGTTCCAGATTTTCTAGGGCGGAGGAGACCGAGGATTGAGTTAAAAGCCCTCGAGAACTTACTTTTACAATATGCCAAGTGTTCACACCAGGTGCCGTTCGCAGCGAAGACCATTCCCAGATAAGGGGAAGTAGCAGTGCAAGTTAATTTTTGGTCGCCCACAGAGATAAAATATTAACAGACATTTCCTTGGCCCACAAGGCATTATAAAAGATTTCTTAACATTTGTGCATAAATCTAGGCCGGACATAAAATCTGTGAAACCTCGAACTAAAGTGCGTAGTGCATTTGGTGTGCGACCAATTAAAACTGCATCATCTGTGTATAAAAGCACTGGGAGAGGTTTTCCTTGAATTCTGGCAACATCATTAGTTAGTGTGATCAGTAAATTGTTTATATATATGATAAATAGAAAAGGGTCCAGAACACACCCCTGTCTGACTTCTCTATCTACACTGATGTAATTGGAAACTTCTCCCCAATACCAATCCTGACCTCGCTTTCAGGTCCGTATGGAGATAGGCTAAATAATGAACAAGGGCCTCATCCAGTCCATATTCTAAAAGGATGGACCATAGACGGGACCTATTGACAAAATCGAAAGCTGAGGACAGGTCCATAAAAGAAAGCTAAGTAAAGTGGCAAGTGCTGTGCAAAAGTGTACTTCCCTATGATCAAATTAAGATTAGGACTTTGCTCGTTTGTGCCAACTTTACCCCTGAAACGTAGTTGGCATTGTTCTAAAACTGATTGTCCTCTGTCCAGGTTAAAATGTTTGTGTATAAAACTCTGCCTAAAATTTTAAGGTTGTTATCTATGAGGGAGATCGGTCTACAGCAACAAGGTTGTGTGCAATCGCCGTTTTTAAAAATGGGAACGATCGTGCTAGTAGACCATGTCTTAGACAGTGGGGCATTGGTTAGAATATGAAAAATATTTAACAACAGTGGGGCCCAAAAATCTGGTTTATATTTAATAAGATCAATGGCCAACCCATCAGGGCCTGGAGTTTTATTGCCCGCACTCTGACGTATAGCCTCCTCAACCTTGTTTATTGATAATGGGATTCCAGGTGGCACCCTGTTAATAAAAGGGTCGGATTAAAAAGCAGGCTCTTTGTAAATAGTGGAAAAGTGACTTTCCCAGGTGGCGCTCATTATGTTGCATCTGATGGGAGTGAACGGTTGTCCAATTGATCTTTAGTGGTAGTCCAAAATATATTCCCATTATTTAAGCTGGTGGCATTAATGAGCGCATCCCATTACACCTAGGGCTTTGAGATAGGACCTTGCGGAGCTTTCTGTTGGCAATTGAGCACTCCTGATTGAACCATCTAGGTTCACGCAGTACTGTACAAATGGGTTTAGACAGCAAGGATTTAATGGCTCCACGGAGTTCGGTAAAGGCGCTGATAGCCACTGGGTGTGGAACAGGGCCTCTAAACAGATGTTAATAAGATTCATGTTTCCCCTAACCATAGAACTGAATCGTTCTGTGTTATTAATGCCTCGCCAGCCAGTCTGAGGTTATCTGTAGATGGTGATCGGTCCCTAGCACCACATTCTGTCTGAGGCGTTGGAACTGGAGACATCCGTAACGTTATTTGTATTGGGTTATGGTCCCCAAAGATTGTGGCCATAATTTCGGCTTTAAGCAAGCTTGCTTCTCAAGCGGGGGAGATAAAAAACATTATCAATTGTAGATGAGCAGCCCCTCCCTCTGAATGTCGGTTCGGGGGGGCATTATCTTTTGTAGTTGCATCAATTTCCATAACATTAATTAAGTTAAGGGTGTTCAAATGGTCCATTAGCTCTCTACCCCATTGCATGTTTGTCTGCTGCTATGTGAATATTCACTTGACCATTAGTAAGTTAGCTTAGCATTAAAATCACCCCAGACAGATTCTGACTGACTTGAAAGAGTTGTTGGATTTTACAATAGATGCAATACAATTAAACAAATATATAAAATGCATATTTGGAACAGAATGAAAATCACAAGACCTGCCAAACGCCATTCAGCTACAAGCAATGCGCCCGCATGTTTATGGGTAATTCCTTCCACCCGAAAAGGAGCGTTTTTCAAAGCACAGCAAGGGGGTGTTCGCCATGACCCTTCATCAGTATGAACGCTGTACCCTTCAATACGTTTTATTTGGTAGCCGAAACCATGCACCTTATTGCTGCTCTACTATAAACAAAAATCACACTTTGATACTAATATACACCTGGGGTATACTTAGACGTGGGCTATTGTGTAAAACTAAACAAGCCCACACACAGAGTGTCCCGTATGCCACCCATAACCGTCAAAGTTCCTATTTTACACACACAAGCAAAACATGTTTCTAAACATGGAAATAAATATAAGTAAACTCAACCACGATTATAAAAGACTTCTAGACAGACAAGCTGTTGGCCTTCACTAAGCCAGATGACTCACTGAGTTGACCCGACATCCGAGTGTGACCTCTACCAAATCTGAATACTCGTAGGGCAGGCTCAGCCTTTCATCCTTTAGAGGGTGATAAACTGGTCGCCATTGAGCTGGTAATAGGAACATCGGGTTATAAGGCTGTGTTAGACGGACCGGGAGGGTCGGCCGAGGAAAAGGGGAGAGGTCTCCGGGGAGAGCCGTCTCCAGCGAATCGTACAGACAAGTACCTTCCCCCCCACAGACGGACACCACACAAGGATAAAGTTCAACAATACTTTATAGGGAATTCTTCAAGTACGGTAGAATGGTACAAGGAGGTCTGGACTCAGGGGTCCCCTCTATTCTGGTCTCTGTTTGGGAAGAGGGTAGCGGGACAGTCTTGTTACCAAAAAGATGGCAATAGCTCTCAATCCTCGAGCTCGGTGGTGTAGATGAACGGGCCGCGGCGGAGCCAGCAGGTCCCGAGATGGATGAAGAAGACGACGGTCCGCGGCAGAGCCAGCAGGTCCCGATGAAGGTGGTGGTTACAAACGGTCCGCGGCCACGCCAGCAGGTCCCGACGACGATGAAGGATAGGGTGGTTCCCAAAGCCGCGGCAGCGCCAGCAGGCAAGACGAGGGTGCACAAGACAGAGCTACGGCAGCGCCAGTAGTCCGTCAAGGATGAGTTCTTCTTTGCGTCTCTCGACTCCAAGATACAACTCCCGTCCTGCTCTGGAGCTGCCCCAGTTATAGGGCTGGTGTGCTATGATGTCCGGACCCTCGCACTTGGAGGTCGGGAGGTCCGGGATGAGGGGGTTCAGACACCCAGCAGGGGGGTGGAGCCAGCGCCCGGGGAGGCGATGGGCGAGCGGTACTTGGCGGGGGAGAGCCATCGACACCTCTTGCTCCCATTGACTGACCAAGTAGCCCGCTCACCTCCTGGGTGGATGTTGGTGCCGGAATGTCTGAGGCCTGGCCAGGCCCAGGGTTGAGGTCGATCGGGGGCCAGGCGGCCTCGTGGTGGAGTGTCCAAGATGGCGCCCAGGATGGGCGCGCAGGCCGGTAGTGGGTCGGCCAACAGGTTCGAGTGTAGGGGTCCCTGCGGGGACGGTGGACGTGCAATGGTGGTGTGTGGTACTTGCGTGGCTGGTTCAGGCCTGGTTGGGCCGGGGGAGAGCGGCCCTTCATGTGGCCTGTCCAACATGCGTCCCCCCCAGCTGAAGGCGGGGAGAGTTACCCATTCTCTTGGGGACTCTTCTCGTCGAGGCGGAAGAACCGGGACAGGCCATCCGCGTTGGCGTGATCTGGCCCAGGCCGATGTTCAACTGTGAAGTCCATCCCTTGTAGGGAGATGGACCAGCGTAGTAACTTCGGGTTTTCCCCCCGCATCTGCATCAGCCACTGCAGGGGTCGGTGGTCGGTCTGTACCCGAAAGGGTGTGCCAAAAAGGTAGGGCCGGAGCTTCTTGAGGGCCCATACCACCGCGAAGGCCTCCCTCTCTATGGTGCTCCAGCGTTGTTCCCGTGGTAGGAGTCGCCGGCTGATGAAGGCCACCGGCTGATCACGGCCTTCGGTGTTCACTTGAGACAGGACTGCCCCAATGCCATGGTCGGAGGCATCCGTCTGGACGATGAACTCCCGGCTGTAGTCGGGGGCCTGGAGCACAGGGGCGGAGCACATGGCGGCTTTCAATTGTTCAAATGCAGCTTGACACTCTGGGGTCCAGTTGACTTTCTGGGGCTGATTTTTTGACGTGAGCTCTGTGAGGGGCCTCACGATAGTACCATAGTCTTTCACGAACCTTCGGTAATAGCCCGTGAGGCCCAGGAAGGCTCGTACCTCGGTCTGGGTAATGGGGGGCTGCCAGGACTGGATGGCGGCAATTTTTAGCTGCAGAGGGGCCACCAGGCCGCTTCCCACCTGGTGCCCGAGGTAGGTTACAGACCCTTGCCCAATTTGACATTTGCTGGCCTTGATCGTGAGGCCAGCTTGCTGAAGGGCGTGCAGCACTGCTCGGAGGTGGTGGAGGTGCTCGGACCACTGGTTGCTGTATACAGCGATGTCGTCTAGGTAGGCGGCGCTGAATCCTTCGAGCCCCGCCAGGACCTGATTGACGAGCCGTTGGAATGTTGCTGGGGCATTCTTCATGCCGAAGGGCATGACTGTGAAATGGTAATGGCCATCGGGAGTGGAAAAGGCAGAACGTTCTTGTGCCCGGGGTGTGAGGCCGATTTGCCAGTAGCCCGCCGTCAGGTCGAAGATACTGAGGTAGCGGGCAGCTCCCATGCGGTCGATTAGTTCATCTGCCCGGGGGATGGGATGTGCGTCTGTCCTGGTGACCGCATTCAAGCCCCGGTAGTCGACGCAGAACCGGAGTTCTGGTGTGGTGCCGGGGGCAGCTGCTTTGGGGACCAGTACTACAGGGCTGGCCCAGGGGCTGTCTGAGGGCTCGATGACCCCGAGCGTGAGCATTTTGGCTACTTCCTCCTGGATGCAGGCCCGTACCCGATCTGGCACGCGGTAGGCCCGGTGGCGGATAGGGGGGCTGTCCCCCGTGTCCACATCGTGCGTACACCAGGAAGTGACACCTGGGGTGAGGGAGAACAGGCTGGCGAATTGTGACAGGAGAACTTGGCACTCCTGGTGTTGCTCTCGGGTGAGGGCCTCTGAGAGTCGGACCCCATCTACGGAACCGTCTTTCTCCCGCGTTCGTAGGAGGTCCGGGAGGGGCTCGGAGTCCTCTTCAGCCCCATTGTCTGTGGCCATCAGGAGGCTGAGTTCTGTCCGTACAAAGTGCGGTTTCAGTCTGTTAGCGTGGAGGACCCGGAGGGGGTTCCGGGAAGATTCCAAGTCGATGAGATAGGTAGCCGGACCCTTGCGCTCGACCACTTTGAAGGGCCCTGTCCACTTGTCTTGTAGGGCGCAGGGTTCGGTGGGGGACATCACCCATACCTGTTGCCCAGGTTCAAATTCGATGGAGGAGGCATTCCGGTCATACCACCTTTTCATGTCCTCTTGACTGGCCTCTAGGTTGGCTTTTGCTAGTTCTCGGAATCGCCGGGTCTGGTTGCGGAGTGTTAGGAGGTAGCGGAAAACATCTGGTGGGTTCTTTAGAGGGGGCATCTCCCAGCCTTCCTTAACTAGGCTGAGCGGCCCGCGCACGGGGTGTCCATATAGCAGTTCAAATGGGCTGAAGCCCAGGGACTTCTGGGGAACCTCTCGATATGCGAAGAGGAGGCACGGCAGCAGCACATCCCACTGGCGACGGAGGGGCTCTTCCAACCCCCCGATCATCCCTTTGAGCGTGCGGTTGAACCGCTCAACGAGGCCGTTTCCTTGAGGGTGATAGGGGGTCGTGAACCGGTAGGTAACCCCGCACTGTTGCCAGAGAGATTTCATATATTTCGAAATAAAGTTCGTGCCTCTGTCACTGACGACCTCCCGGGGGAAGCCCACCCGGGAGAAGATCCCCATCAGAGCCCGGCCGACTACCGGGGCTGTCACAGTCCGCAGGGGAACAGCCTCCGGGTAGCGGGTGGCGTGGTCCACTAGCACCAGGATGAATCGATGGCCTTGTTTTGTGCGCGGGTCCAGGGGCCCTACGATATCGATTCCGACCCTCTCGAACGGGGTGGTGACTACGGGAAAAGGTTGCAGGGGGGCTTTCAGTTTGCGGCCGCTCTTCCCACTGGCTTGGCACGTGGGGCAAGATCGGCAATGCTGGTGTACATTGTCCCTCATTTTGGGCCAGAAGAAGTGGGTCACCAGGCGGCTATAGGTTTTGTCTTGACCCAAGTGTCCTGCCAGGGGGACATCGTGGGCCAGGTTTAGCAGAAAGTCTCTAAAACGGAGGGGTACCACTAGGACTCGGCTGGCCCCCAGCTCCGCGATTCTTTGCTCACTGTACAGCAGATCATTGTCCCAGTAGACCCAGTGAGTTCCGGAGGTATCCCCTGCGCTTTGGGCTAGCGCTTGCTGGCGGAGTCCCTCGAGGGAGGGACAGGTCTTTTGTTCTTGGCGAAATTGTTCTTGCGTGGGCCCCCCCTCTTGAGGCCACTGGTCGAGGTTAGCGAGGTCTGGAGGTTGAGCTGGTTCGGGGGGGACGTCACGGTCGGTGGTTTCGGCGGGGGCGACCGGAGGCGGTGGCGCCGGCCATTCGAGTTCCTCTGGGCGGGTGTTGGCACGGGCGGTCATGGACCGGGTGGTGACGCACGCCCAGTCCGGGACGCCCAGCATCCCCAGGTGCTCTTTTCGTTCGACTGCTGCCCATGGAGAGCTTTCCAGGTCATTACCCAGGAGGCAGTCTACGGGGGCATCATCTCGGACCGTCACCTTCAACATGCCGGAGACCCCTCCCCATTCGAAGGGGACGCAGGCCATCCGACACAGACTTTCTGAGTTATCGGCTGAACGTACAGGGCAGAGAATGTTTGGTAAGTATTGTTCGGGGGTCACCAGGTGACAGCGGACGGCCGTTACACTGGCCCCAGTGTCACGAAGGGCTTCAGCCCGGCGTCCATTGATGCCCACCCATTGGCTGTACTTCTGGGTATTAGCGGGTAGGGGGACCCGCGGGACCATGTCTCTCCCCCCTAGGCAGGCGAGAGCCATGGCGGCTGGCTCCCATTCTTGGTGTTCCTGTTCATATTCTTCTTGTTCCTCTGAGATCTGTTCCTCCCCCAGAGCAGCAGCGGCTAATTGGCGGGGTCTTGGGCTCTGGTACTGGGGGCAGTTTGGGTCGTTTGCATAGTGTCCGACTCGTTGGCATCGATGGCAGGTAACATTGGCTCGATGTCCCGGTCGCGCTGGGGTGCTGCCCCGGTTGGCCGGGGGGGTGGGGCTGGTAGTGGGGGTGACCGGAGCGTTGCTTCTTCCGCGTCCTTGGCCTCCACCTCCTCGGGGACGGTGCTGACCATTGTTGTTCCGGTTCTGTTCGGAGGACCCATTTCGACTCACTCTGGTGATCTCCCACCGGTCTGCTTCGGCTGCGAGCTGCCGGGGATCTGTTAACTTGCTGTCGAGGAGGTGCTGGCGAAGTTCAATGAAGCAATTGTTCGACAGATGCTCCCATACCATAAGATTGAACAGTTGTTCGTAGGTTGTGACCTTGCTTCCTTTGATCCAGCCCTCGAAGGCTCGGCTAAAGTAATTGACATAGTCCACCCAAGTTGTACCTGGGATGCGGGTGCAGTCTCGGAACCTCTGACGGTACATCTCGGGTGTGAGGCCATAGCGGGTGAGGAGTGCAGCTTTCATATGGTCATAGGAGGTCATCTGGTGGTCCGGGAGTTGCAGCAGGGCGTCGCGGCCCTCATTGAGGAATCTCCCCCACAGACCGGCCCCCCAATCGCTTCTATCGATCCGGTGTGCAGTCATAGCGATTTCATAGGCCTTAAACCATTGCTGGATGTCGTCCTCTCGGAAGTATTCTCGAACGACATCCTTGGGGATGTGTACCTTCTTCTCTGTTGCCCCTGGAGTGTGGGGTTGCTCGGGCACCCCTGCTTCTTTATTCTGTTTGCGTAGGTCGATTTCAGCTAATTTCCGCTCATGTTCATATGCCAGTTTCTTTTCCTCGAGCTCCCTTTGTCTCTGTTTCTCCTCTCTTTCTTCTCGGAGACGCAGGTGCTCTAAGTTGATTTTCTGTTCGGCCAACTTTAGTTCAACGTCCATTTTGAGCCGGGCCATTTCCAGCTCGTGTAGTCGGGTTCTTTCTCGTTCCTGGATCTCGTCTGGCGAGAGACCCGTTCTTCGTTCTTCAGGGGCCATGGGGGTTTGTGCTGCGATGTCTTGATCGGGGGTTCCGGCAGCCCCGGTTTCTGCCCAAGATTCCAGGGCCTGCTTAAAGTCATCTTTGGTATTTAGTCCGGTGGTAGCGATACCTAATTCGATACAGAACTGTTTAAGTTCACGATGGCTGTACTCGTCCAATTTCTCCATCTGGAATTTCTCCGTTGATCCGCTGTCTTTAGTTGACATCGTGATTCGCCGTGGGGTGAGCTACTCTCTGTACGGTTTATGCGGTGATTCGGATCCCGTCGCTGGCCACCAATGTTAGACGGACCGGGAGGGTCGGCCGAGGAAAAGGGGAGAGGTCTCCGGGGAGAGCCGTCTCCAGCGAATCGTACAGACAAGTACCTTCCCCCCCACAGACGGACACCACACAAGGATAAAGTTCAACAATACTTTATAGGGAATTCTTCAAGTACGGTAGAATGGTACAAGGAGGTCTGGACTCAGGGGTCCCCTCTATTCTGGTCTCTGTTTGGGAAGAGGGTAGCGGGACAGTCTTGTTACCAAAAAGATGGCAATAGCTCTCAATCCTCGAGCTCGGTGGTGTAGATGAACGGGCCGCGGCGGAGCCAGCAGGTCCCGAGATGGATGAAGAAGACGACGGTCCGCGGCAGAGCCAGCAGGTCCCGATGAAGGTGGTGGTTACAAACGGTCCGCGGCCACGCCAGCAGGTCCCGACGACGATGAAGGATAGGGTGGTTCCCAAAGCCGCGGCAGCGCCAGCAGGCAAGACGAGGGTGCACAAGACAGAGCTACGGCAGCGCCAGTAGTCCGTCAAGGATGAGTTCTTCTTTGCGTCTCTCGACTCCAAGATACAACTCCCGTCCTGCTCTGGAGCTGCCCCAGTTATAGGGCTGGTGTGCTTTGATGTCCGGACCCTCGCACTTGGAGGTCGGGAGGTCCGGGATGAGGGGGTTCAGACACCCAGCAGGGGGGTGGAGCCAGCGCCCGGGGAGGCGATGGGCGAGCGGTACTTGGCGGGGGAGAGCCATCGACACCTCTTGCTCCCATTGACTGACCAAGTAGCCCGCTCACCTCCTGGGTGGATGTTGGTGCCGGAATGTCTGAGGCCTGGCCAGGCCCAGGGTTGAGGTCGATCGGGGGCCAGGCGGCCTCGTGGTGGAGTGTCCAAGATGGCGCCCAGGATGGGCGCGCAGGCCGGTAGTGGGTCGGCCAACAGGTTCGAGTGTAGGGGTCCCTGCGGGGACGGTGGACGTGCAATGGTGGTGTGTGGTACTTGCGTGGCTGGTTCAGGCCTGGTTGGGCCGGGGGAGAGCGGCCCTTCATGTGGCCTGTCCAACAGGCTGCAATTGGTGTGATGCAGAAATGTACTTCTAATAACTCGTCCCACCCGTAGAGGTTTATTCACAGTAAATTACACCTCGTTCACTCCTGAGGCAGAGAGAGGCTTAAAGCTTCTGCCATCAGTAAACAATGTTATGTTATGTTATGTTAACATTTTGATTAAGCGCAACAACTGCCCCAGCAAAGAGACGTCCCGGCGCTGAGGATCCACAAGTACCATACCAATAGCGGAGAAAGAGCTGAGGCAGGAAGTCCTAAGGAGAGGGGAACAGATGGGTCTTAACGGCTTTCCGGAAGGCAGACAGGTTTGCCAAGGAGCGAATATTCAATGGCAAGGAGTTCCTGAGCTTAGCTCCCAGAACCCTGAAGGAGCGACCACCAATACGGCAGAGCTTTGTGCGGGGTACTATTACTAGGTGTTGGTCTAAAGAGCGCAGACTGCGCTGTGGCACATAAGGTGTTAGAAGCGGGCGCAGGAGTTTTGGGCATCTGGATTTGAGGATCTTGAATGCCAGGGTGAGGGTTTTAAATTGAATACGAGATTCAATGGGAAGCCAATGCAGCTTTCGAATGGTAGCTCTGACAGAGCATCTGCGGGGAAGACCCACCAAGGATCTTGCCGCCAAGTTCTGAACTCGTTGCAATCGCGCTATCTCCGCTTTGTTTGCACCCAAAAATAAAACACTGGCATAGTCCAAGCGAAAGAGGATTGTGGATTGTACAATGAGTTGCCGGACTTTAGAGTAAAAAAATTTGAGTATCGGGTTAAGAATCCTCAGCAGGCCCACACAGGTAGCTGCCACTCTTTTTGAGTGGGTCTGGAAGCTAAGCGAGGAGTCTATCCAGACTCCCAGGTTTTTGACTAATGATTTAGGTGGTGGAATGGTGCCCAAAGAAGAGGGCCACCAGTGCTCGTTCCAATAGCTGGTATTCCTCCCAACAAGCAGCACCTCCGTCTTTCCTGCATTGAGCTGCAGGCAATTGTCCGTCATCCACTGGGCTACTGCAGCCAGCCCACTCCTGAATCTTGAGGCCGAAGTAGATGGTCCTTCGGTGAGAGTGATTACCAGCTGCGTGTCATCTGCATATGACACCAGCGTGAGGTCCCACTCCTTAGCCACTACCGCAAGTGGCTGCACGTAGAGATTAAAAAGGAATGGGCCAAGTGCAGAGCCCTGAGGGACTCCCTGGTCGATGGAATGGGACTGGGAGAGAAACGGAGGAGCCGACACCCGGAAGGATCTGTCCTTCAAGAATGAGCGGAACCATTCCAGGGCAAGACCCGTAATCCCTACTGTCGCCAGACGATGTAGCAGAATGTCATGTGAAACCGTATCAAAGGCTGCGCTGAGATCTAACAGAATCAGCGCAGCGCTCTGACCGGCATCAAGAATTGTCCGGAGGTGTTCAGTCGTGGACAGGAGGGCAGACTCAGTACTGTGGCCCGGCCTGAACCTGTTTTGTGATGGGTCTAGGATGTTATTGTGATGCATATATTGGGACAATACGTTGTTAACATGAGCCTCCGCAAGTTTAGACTCCCATGGGAGCAACGAAATGGGCCTGAAGTTTTCTAGTTTGGAGGGGTCCAGAGTAGGCTTCTTGATAATGGCGGAAACCCATGCTTGTTTCCAGACAGTCGGGACATTGGCCGAAGAGAAGGAAAGATTAAGTATAGAGGCCAGGGATGGTAGAAAATATTCTAAAGACTTAATATTGGAATTAGTGGAGTTAAGTGGATCAAAAGAGTGCTGCGGGAATGACCTATATATTTTTTGCACTTTTTCTACAAAGAAAATGGCAAGGTACTCGCACTGCTGCGCGGAGGTGATACTGGAGACAGGGGTTCTGCTACTCTGCAGTTCTTGCACCAATTTAAAGATACATTTGGTGGGGTTCGGGCTAGAGTTGATTTCTTCTGCATAGAAAGAAGCACGCGCGGAGCAAATAGCTTTGTGATAGAGTTTTTGTTTGGCCAGATAAAATGCTTTATCCCTATCATTGTAGTCCCTTCTCCAGATTCGCTCGGCTTTTTTACAATCTTTCCGCATGGATCTCAAAGTGTCATTATACCATGGGTTGGAGGGGGATCTGCGCCCCTTAGTCCATTTAGCTGGAATGAGGGCATCTAATCCTCTGGTAATCCAGTCATGGAAGGCGGCGTATGCCATATTGATGTCCATATTTGTCTCATAATGGAATGCTCCTAGAGTAGAGTGGCCGACGGGCAGGTCTCAGACCCTAAGCCTGGGTGCTTTCAGGGCTCCTAGAGAGCATTTGCTCTGTGGGGTCCCCCAGGGTTCTTCTCTGTCTCCTCTTCTTTTCAATCTTTATCTTCGCCCCCTTCTTCTCTCTCTAAGGCTGTGGGACGTCACCGTGTTTAATTACGCGGACGACCTGCAGCTTATCTTCCCTCTTAATTCCCCCTCTGCTATTCCCAACTTTCAGTCAGCTATGTCCCATATTCTCCAGTGGATGGGCCATAACCAGCTAAAGTTGAACCCCGGTAAGACGGAGCTCCTCCTTCCTGGTAGGAGCTCCACTCTCTGGGGGCCCCAATTCTGGCCGGTGGAATTGGGCCCTTCTCCCACCCCTGTGGCTTCGGTGAAGAGCTTGGGGGTCACTATTGACTCCGCCCTATCCCTAGGGCCGCAGGTGGCGACCGTGGTCTCGTCCTGCATCTACCAACTGCGCAGGATCAGGAAAGTGGCATATCTTTTGACACCCGATGCCCTCCTGCAGGTCATCATGGCCCTCGTCCTCTCCCGCCTGGATTTTTCCAACTCGATCTACCATGGTCTGCCTAAAACATCGGTGGGCAGACTACAGGTGGTCCAAAATCAGGCGGCGAGACTGGCCTTAGGGATCCCCAAGTGGCAATCTGCCAAGCCCCTTCTCGTCAAACTCCACTGGCTCCCTGTTGCTTCTAGGGCAGCCTTCAAGATCGGCTGCCTCACTTTCAAATCTTTGGCTGGTCTCTGTCCCACCTTTGTAAAATCTCTCATCCGACCCTATTGCCCGTCCCGCAATTTGAGATCTTCCCATCTTCACTTCCTGACTGTTCCCTCTTATAAGCTCTGCAGATCCGGGGGCCGGAGATTTGCATACCTGGCCCCCAAGCTTTGGAACTCTTTCCCCCTCTCCCTTAAAATTTCTAACTCTTTGACACTTTTTCGTAAATCTTTAAAAACTTGTCTTTTTCCCCAATCTGGTTAATTTCTCTGCCTCCTCTACTTCCAACCAGCGCCAGGAAACCCATGGTGTCAGTGCGCTTTATAAGCATCCCTTACGATACGATACGATACGAGTGGAGGTCATTGGTTGTAAGTTTATGCCAGGGCCTCTTGAAGCGCCGGGTTGGCTCATCCTTGTTGAACATTTCCCTGACCATCATAGTAATTTTGATTAAATAGTGATCTGTCCATCCCATAGGTTTAGGCGCATCTGTCCTAACCTCCAGGATATTAGTAAAGACATGGTCTAATACATGCCCAGCCGAGTGCGTAGCAGTCTGAATTAAAGAGTCTAGTTGTAAGGCCGCAAGGTCCGCCAGGAGATTTTTGATGGTAGGGTCATGAGTCAAATCAAAATGGAGGTTTAGATCTCCTAATATTGTGAAGTTAGCCGAACCCACAACCAAGGAGTTGACCACCTCAAGGAGAGCTTCGATGAACTTAGAAGCAGGTCCAGGGGGTCGATAGATATAAAGCCCTGACAGAGCAAAGTGTGGGCCCATAATGATCTTAAATCGAGTGCTTTCACAGCCATAAATATCTTCCTTAATAAAGGAGCAGATATATTGATTTTTATAAATGACTGCTATGCCGCCGCCCCTTGCATCTCTATTTAAGGTCTTGATCAAATAGCCGTCTGGCAACGTGAGGTTCGGTAGACTGGTCATGTTGTCCCGAAGCCATGTTTCACATAAAAAAAGAATGTCAGGGTTCTCATCAAGGAGGAGTGTGTTGACCTCTAAGTGGTGTTTTGCGAGAGACCTAATATTCAGTTGGAGGACGGTAATAGGTGTTTGTTTAAACAAGTCTGACCTGTGCCCAGATAAGCAGGGACTAGGTGTTGTGAATTCACAAGACTTACATTGTAAGCATGTCTGTCCAAGGTGGCCTGATAGCTCATCACAGGTCTGGCCAGGGTTCAGGGCAAGTAGAAGCTCCCTATCATAATGGCGAATTTCCCGTAGAGCTTGGCCAGGGGGACAGGCGAGAGGCGATGTCTTGGCGATGACGGGCGCAGACGGGCTTGCCTTCGGCGCGCAGACGGCGCGCTGCGCATCCGGGGAATGCACATGGTTTATAGAAGGGGGCGTGGCCTAGCGGTAGTGGGCGTGGCCATAGGGCTCTCGGTGATGGCGGCAAAGAAGATTGTTGATCTGACTCGCGGCAGCGCTAAAATCCGCTGCGCGGGGAAACCAAGGGTGTGATAAGTAAATAATAGGTGCCCAGGGAGAGGAGTAGGTAAATAAAAACACAGTCTCGCGGTCAATTTTTAAAAAAAATGCAAACAAGCGCTCTCCCGGCTTCCGCCTCAGGAGGTAGGATTCTCTGGCTTGCGCTAGTGATCAGCGCTGCTTAAATGCCTTCGGCGGGGGGCGTGGCCTAGCGGTAGTGGGCGTGGCCATAGGGCTCTCGGTGATGGCGGCAAAGAAGATTGTTGATGTGACCCGCGGCAGCGCTAAAATCCGCTGCGCGGGAAAACCAAGGGTGTGATAAGTAAATAATAGGTGCCCAGGGAGAGGAGTAGGTAAATAAAAACACAGTCTCATGGTCAATTTTATTAAAAAATGCAAACAAGCGCTCTCCCGGCTTCCACCTCAGGAGGTAGAATTCTCAGGAGTGATTCAATGGAGTGATTGTCACATACAGAACGAAGATCGGATTTGACAGAAATGTTTCTGGGCCGCAGGTTGGACTCGTTTTGTCCATATTTTAAAAAAAAAATCTTTTTATTTAAGAAACAAGAAAAAGAACAATAATAACAGGTGGCTTACATCGCGGAATGAAAGATTAATAATATACATACAGGGCATATAGACGGAGAATCATCATGAGAGTCTGCTCACGTGTTACATCTGGTATATGGCTGCACTACAATCAGGATAGTCAAAACAAACGCCTACCACCCACCCCACCTCCTCAAGAAAGCAGGATAAACATTGAATAACAACCCCGGATAGAAGGGAGGGGGAAGGGTGCAGCAATAAGAAGGTTACAAAACTACGTCCACTGTACCGAACACTGTGAGAAATTACGCGACAATTGGCTAACTCACGCAAGTGATATCTCCACCAGAACCCGTCCACCTCATAACACAAATCCGTTACTCAAGAAGACCACCTATATCAGGATTTTGAAGGATTTCAAACATAAAAAACTACAAATACAATCTAAACAAACACCCCTCCCCCCACACTGCACCCCAGCATATGGCTTGCGCCCTATCCCCAACTAGCTGCGTGCCTGTCGCCCCATCTAACTAGGTACTAAATGTAGTAAAACTTGGAGGAGGACATCTCAATACGGACCCCCGGTCCTCCCTCCCCCCGCCAGAACCAAGAATCCCCATAATAAACACGTAACTCCATTGAAAAGCAAATTTAAAAACTAAACAGGGGAAACAGTAACGACCACCCTACCTCCCATAAATACACTGGTAACGAATCCCACTTCAGAAAACCCATGGTGCCAAACCCCAACAGTCATTCTCATCCTTGACCCTTCCGATCAGTCGAGCAAGCCCCTTCCAGACAGGCTTTCGCCTCCGCAGGATAGTCGGAATGTGAAAACAGTTTAGTATAGTTCCGTATGAGGCGAGGCAAAGTTATAGAGTCCCTAGGAATTTTATCGGCAGCAACGGTGACCCTCGTCGACATAAGCTCACGACGTCTGTGCCTCTGTGAGGAAATTGAAAGCGTCAAAGAGGGGTAGAATACTGAATCATTCCATAGAGAGATCCCAGCAAGAGAGTCCGGAAGGGGAGCAACAATTAAACCAAACTCAGTAGACGATGTTGGTGGGCTTGGCAGACCATAGGGTACGTCGAGTACACGATTATCGGCCATCACATTGCCATGAAGCTCCGACACCTCTCGTGGCACAGGGTACACTGCCGCTACAGGGACCGTCATGGGTGATGTAGGCTGATCAGGATTTTGAGACGGTGTAGGGTCCGGTCCCACTTGTCCAAGTCCGTGTGCAACCACAATCATTTTTCAGACAATGAACTCCACATGGGAATGTAAGGCCCCGATCTCTGCCAATACAGATCGTATCGACGGTTCAGACTCAGTCCGTCCCACCGAATCGTGGTCCGAGACACCCATGTTCGCGTCCCCCCGAGGCCCGGTCTACCCCGGGGGAATCGGCTAATTTTGGGACGGACTGTCACGGAGGGAGACCGAGGACTTACCAAGGTTGCGGTCCAGGTTCCGAGGCCACAGGCGTAGATCCCAACCCGGCAAACACCGGCAGGGTTCAGACCGGGTCTCCGGGCCAGGGACCCACACCCGCAGCGCACTGTCGTGCCTCGTCAACCCTCCATCGATTGTAGGCTAGAACAACGACCGCCGTCAAAATCGGGCTTAAAATGTTTTCCCATGTCCAAGGACCGGACCCTGATGGTCACCCACAGCCGATGTTAATCAACTGGAACCCGGCTGGGCCAGTACTCAAGTCCCCGGATCACGAGCTGGTGTAGGCCCCAAACTTAAACTCGACGTAACTTCGTCCACAAAGCTGGAAAAAATCCCGGGATTGCACCAAAATATAACGTAGCTGTTCACACACCCGGAGGCAGGGTGGAAATTCAGGATTTGTAGCAGGATTGTCCGGCGGAGGACGGAGGTCGGCAGAGCCGGGAGCCTATGCGGCCATCTTAGTTGCGAGCGTAGCTCCTCCGTTTTGTCCATATTTGTTCGCAGATTAACCCGGTTTAGTGTTCAGACACATCACACAAGGGTCTTTCTAGGACTCTTGACTTGGGCCTCCAAATGAACATCTACTGAGGTTTGTCTGGCTCGTTTTCTGGTTTCCGGGAAGAATGCTGTCACGCAGCATGTTTGTTTAGGAGATTAGACAAAGTAATCACAGTTTTTCTTACAAAAAATAAAGCGTGAATGCCGTGTGTAATTAAAAAAAATGATGTCAGAGAAGCGCATTTGTTTCTGAAGCAAACTAATCAAAGTAACCAGCGTAAGTAAAAAATCTGGCTACATTGTAAACGGTAAAAAAAAGTAACCAACACGTAAAAACGGACTCTGGAGCAAATGAGTTTTAAAGGTGTCCAATAGCTTCCGGTAGAGACTATATAGAAAACTGAGAAAAAGGAAAACATCACGTGAAAACGGACTCGGAAGCAAATGAGGCGGGAGGAGTAAAAGCACAGAATGGGAGGCTGATGCTAGCGGTTCCGAATAGAAAGCTAAAGAAGGGAATGTTTGAGAATGGAGAAGGGGTAAGACTAGTTGGCAAACAAGTCGGATGGGGGTGGGGGTGGGGGAGAAGGGGAGTGAGCGAGTGGGAGGGAAGCACTGGTGAAGCGTCACGTTTCAAGAGCCTGGTGGGTGGGGGGGGGCGAGGGGGGCCAGAGAGTGGGAGGGAGGAAAGGAGCATATGGGGATGGGGTGTGAGTGAGGGGGAGCAGAAGCCTTTGATGGTGGTGTGCGAGGCCAAGCGCGTACTGGAGAAGCGCCACGCTTCAAGAGTTAACATGCATTGTGAGAAATCCGCATGGAATCTGCTTGGTCAGAGAGTTTGTTTTAACTACATTACTCTCGTCTATTTATCCCTGCAGGATAGAATAGTCGAGACCTAAAAACTTCATCTTGCAGACGAACCAAGAATCACGCTTGAATGTCACAACTTTTTAAAACAAGGTAGTCAGGAAAGTGTGGCGAATATATTGCAGCTCTTTGCATTTTGACAGCCCCAAGCAAATTTGAGAACAGAGTGGATGTATGTAGCAGAGACGAGTCTGTTCACCCAATGTGAGTGGTGAGATTTGCTTTGCTGATCTGTCTGCAGTTATGATGCTGCTGACAGTAGCGTGTCTGCTAAAAGTGATGGCGTGACTGGTGGAACAGTAAAGCCAAATAAGAGAAAGTTATCTTCCAACACCGCAGTCTTCGTGACTAAGACCAGTAATACTGAAGACTCTTGAGACTCACAGCAGTAATTTCTTCTTTCAGAGCGTTATTGCTGCAGATGGAGTGAAGCCAAGAAGTAAGCACATTACTAAGGTACCAACAACGTTCAATATTGTTCATTTGCATTAACTGTTTCTCTTTTGCAGCATTTGGAAATGCATTTTCTAGTTTTGTTGCTTTTTGTTTAGTTTTTTCTTGTAGGTTGTTACCTTTGGTTTAAAGGGAAAGATGTTGTAGTGTGTGATCTTAATGCTGCAGTTTGCATTTCATTACCATTATTTGCTTATCCTGGAAAATCTCCAGGGTGTAGGAGATTTGTTGTTCCAGAGTTCATTCTTCAGCTTCTGGGCAGTTGTCGCTCTGTGGCGATCTGTGGTCCTGTTTCTCTGCTCTTCTTGTAGCAGCTCCTATCAGAGCTTCATCCATCCGCCAACGATAATAAGATGCCAGGCATCACCCAGCACAAAACACAGCCTATGTTGGGATAAGTCCATCTGCTCTGCGCAGTTAGAGCAAAGATAAAGTTCTCCGGACCCATCAGGCTGTGAATGTAACCTAAGGGCTTAAGATGACATGAAGAGCTTACCTCCTTCCTGAGTGACTCCAGTCTGCTGTGTGCAGACCCTATAGCTGGCAGCACCCAGGAGTATGTATGTATAAATCAGATTATGTTGGAAGTAACCTGCAATATAGTGGCAGGCAGCCCCCTGCCATAGAGTAGGGTTTCTCATAGTGTTTTAATTCCTGACACATTAATGGAGATTGTCTTTTAACAGGCAGAAGAACAACACTGACCATATATTTCTCTGGATTTGTTTTTAAAATGATGTACACATTAGGAATGGCATTTCGTTCTGCTGCAATAATAAGACAAGTTATCTTGCACTCTATGTTGTTGCATGGATTTTTGGCTGCAATGCATTCCATGTTTTATTCAAACGTGCTTTCTACAGGGCGCCCATACATGATTTGCTGCTGTAGAGAAATAATGCTCCTGTGTACTGTGGCAGATTCTGAAATATTGAAAAACTTCATGATTTCAGTTTCAGCACTTCATAGTAAAACCTTTCAATTTTTGACTTAATCATTTGGCAGAAACATAACTTTGTACCATTAAAATAGTTTTGATGGGGAATATTCATGTGGGGTTAGGACTGGCACGACCAGAATGCTTGCTGACTTGGAGGAGCATGGAGTTGACCACCTTGCCTGGTCCGGTGTGGAACCAATCCAGCGAGGCTTTGCTGCAGACTCATTTGCCCTGATGGCTGGTCAATAGTTTGAGGAGGAGGAGGTGAAGAGCTGGCTAAGTGTGCCATGAGGCTGGCATTTCAGTACATCCCTGAGAAGTGAGCTTTGAGTCATGTAGTGTTCCTCTTATACCACGTGCAATTCACCCTCCCCAAAGCCTCAAGAATTCCTGGGTGTGAAGGGCGACTGATTCTGATTGGGTGCTTGATAGTTTTCCAGAAACTCATGTTCTTGATTGTTCATGTTTGTCAGTAGTCAATTAAACATGCCCAGGTGTTTTATCTCTTCAGTTGGCACAAGCTGCAATAAAAGTTTCTTTGTCGTTGCAAAAAAATATGAACGGCTGACGAACCTCTGTCTGTCAAAGAATGGAAGGGCTGGGAAACTGTCATTCATCTCGCTGCTAAGCAGAGCAGTGTCATGCTTCACCCTCACTCAGGCCTCTGATTTTAACTAACATTGCTTAGAACACTGGGACTTTAGAGACCATCCTTTTAATGAGAAAAACAAAACTACAAGTCCCATAAGCTATAGTGGTGAAAGGTGTCACGCATGACCTGGGACAACATCCGAGTCAGCGCATCCAGTTCCATTTTTTAAGTATTTGAGACAATATTGAATATATAACCTTTGTTTTTATGGTCATGAGTCACCAGAATACTAAAAACTTGTCTTTTATTTTCAGGGTCAATTAAGTAATCGTCTCCAACTTGGAAGCTCTGTTAATTCTTCAGTATTTGTCATTGATCTCCATGTGTGGCTGGTTTGGGTCTGCCCCTGCATCGTTCCCGATAACTTGCACAGGTAAGGAGCTTGTAGCAGCAACATGATAACCCCATACTCGTCTGTAAGAAGTACGCTCGGAGGCAGGTATCCGATAATTTTTGTGAAACAAGCAAGCACCAATATCTACTATGTACATTTGTTAAAACAAAACCGTCAAATCACAGTATACTGTTCCGGAGGTTCGTCCCATAGACCTTATTTGTAATTGAACGCAGACACCCTATGAAGCATGTGCTTTTAAGACAAGTTACGTTCACTCACCTGATGGTGACATGCTTCATCATTGGGCTATACTCCTCACCAGGCAGACGCTACAATGCCTGGCGGGCTCCACAAGAGGGCACTTTGTTGCAGATCTTTTATTAGGTACCCTGGATGAGCATAGTAGGACAGAGGATGTTGTGTCATAAGATGTGAGATTGGTGAAAGCCTGAATATATGATCAACTATCGACCAGTTGCCACAATATAGTTAATGTGATCTTCCTGGTCCATGTTGAGATTAAAAACAGTAGCAAAGAAATTGAGGAACTCATGGCCCCTATCACTGTGTGAAAGTATCGATCACCAATGGACCTGCTGGTAAGCTGGGGTCTATACTTCAGGTCAACTTTTTTCATGCCTTGTGTAGTCATGGAGCAATCTGTTGGCATTTCATCAGGACCAAATATGGGAAAATGGGTAAATGTGACATAATCTTCTCCACAGCGTGAGGAGCTCTGTAACTCAAAGCCCTGCACCGTGCGTAGGTGATAAGGTGCCTGTTAACATCTTACTTCCACAGGTGAGCACTCTCTAACATAGTGCACTAGTTACGGTAACCCTCTTAAAATTCAGGACAAACTGACTTATCCAATAGAGAGGACGCCGCATCAGAAGGCAACTGGTTTGAAAAGCACATGCTTCCTAGGGTGCCTGCGTTCAGTTAGAGATAATGTCTGTGGGACTGAACCTCCAGAACAGTAATACTGTGAGTTGATTTATATGAAGAATGTGTATACTGGACTGTCATTTTCCTCAGCATCTCTTGCGCTAAGTAAAATAAAACAAAACACACTGGGAGGCCAACACATCTATCATACATTTAATGCAAAAATAGCAAAAGACCAAGCAAACTAACAAGTGACAATTGTCTTTGCAATGGACGAGAGCATCCACCCTAAAGCAAGTTGGAGTATATAATGCTAATGCTACACAATGTATTTTTATACACTTTTCCCCTAATACAAGTCAATGAAACATGAACACGTGATAGAAACAGTTACTGAAACAACACTAATGAGTAGGAGGCAGGATCTTCTCTCGAGAGGAATGTGAGGAGTCCGTGCGGTACAGATAAAAGATACACAGACAAGCTGCAGAATTCACTGTTTCTGCAAATAACACTTCTGTTTGTCAATATTCAATTTACTACAAGATGCAGGAAAGTGTGCAGATGGACATCACTAAATAAAATGGTTCTGAGCCCTAATAGAATCATGTAACTGTGCAGGTATATTAAGGCGAACAGACACATCAAATTAATATACGAATATTGTAATTTGGTATTGTAATATATCAATGCACGTTGTGACAGTGATGTGTATGATGTGTAAACAATTATCTGTTTCCCCATACTCCTACAACCAAGAACTTACGAACCCTCAACCTAAATGTAAATATTTGACTATTTGACCTGAAAGTACCTCATAACTACTGCTTGATAAAGAACCTTTTATTCAGTAATCTCTGTGTGGTGTCCAATTATAGAGTGGTGGAATCTCAGCGTGTGCGATCCTAAATACGAAGCCCTCTCCTGTAGGGCCTCACGCCTGTGCTCGGCAGCATTCCTAGGAGAGGCGGGTCACCGGGTGGTCAGGAGAGCGACCTCTGTCCACCCTGGGATCGCCCCTTCTAACACACATATTATCCTCAATAGGATCAATGCCCAAGGCCTGCGCAGCTGCTAACCTCCCCTAGTCAGTAGTGACCTCCCAGACCAGTTATTCTGCATATAATCAGCAAGGTTTCTGCCCTAATAACACTCACCCCACATCCTTACCGTATAATAGCAATGTAATTTATTTACATCATACGGTAGGTACCGCACTATATCACACGATCCCAAAAACAAAGAAAATCAAAATTTGCCTTACCGTTCAGTACTCCACCTTGTCAAAAATAACCAAATCACACCAAGCGCCATCACATGGCACACTCAGCCACAACATGACAAGATACCACAGCAGGGATTTGGGGCCATTAATCCTCTGTTCGAGGCATGTATGCTGTAGATGCGCATGCTTTACATAATCCTGCCATCTTGTGTTGGGTCCGGATGTTTGCAAGGTGTTTCATTATTACCCCTATATTTATATTCCGGCGTAAAAATTACCTGCACCACTTAACAAATCTCTATTCGTTTCATCCCCTCTAAAACTCTCCCTCTTTGCTCTATTTGTTTCCAATTGTGATGGCTTATTTTCCACCTGTTTATTACTTTCCTCCACTTGCAGCATTTCTAAGGACTGAATTTTCCCATTCTCTATAATTTTTATACTATCAGCTTGATTGTTTAGGCATTTATTTTTCATAACTGCTTGTACTTCCGATAGATCCTTATTAAATAGAGGGTAAAAGGGTTTTGTTGGTAACATTTGTTTACCCTCACCTTCACAATATGATATTTGGTCATGGTTGTTTCCAGTGTTCAATCTCACTATATCTGATGCATTTGTATTTTTTATACTTTTAGAAGCTTATTTCTTACTTTCCGTTGTTTTTTCCTCTGTCTTTTTGATAGATGAACGTCCGGAGCGGCGTCTGTCATTGTTGATTGTGTCGAGCATAGGTTTATCACTTCTGTTGGACTGATATGTTAAAGCTTCCAGAGTTAATTGCGAGGTTTTGAAGAATAAATCCCAAATTGCTCCCGCGTTCCCACTTCCTGGTACCTGAGTACCTGGGCTATGGTGTTGCCCATTTATGAATGATAGGTCCTTATACTTCTCTTTTTGTGGTCCTTGAAAATCATGTCCCTCGTCACAAGAATTAATGAATTGTGGACTACTATTCAAAACGTCTTTTTGATACGGAGTACTCCAACGCTGCATAGTTTCTGGGTTGCTGTTGTATTCGTCCTTATTAATTTGAGATCCGTTATTTTGATTACATTTCGGCTGGTCCTGTTTTTAACTGAATATGATTTTCACCCCACTATTTAGTTCATTTGGAGCTTCTTGCTCTGGTTGATTTATTTGGCCCAAATTAGATGGTTCCCCTATACCGTTAGCTTTTCTGATTTTTACTTGCACTTCTATTGGCATTGGCTGCCTAGTTTGTTGTAAGTGCTGAGTATCTTCCATTGTTAGATTTGTGCATTTTGGGTCCTCTTGTTGTGAATGACCAGTGCATGGAATAGTTAAAATCTCTAGGTCCGTTATTTGACCCCAATGGTTGACTTGGTCCTTAGTTGAATTTGACATTCGTTCGACTTCAGCTTTAGACTCAGGGTGGCCTCGTTCACTTACTCCTTGCTTAGGGGATATAATATTTGTTCTACTCAGTGGTTTAATTGGAGTTTGAAGAACACATGGGTTAGTTAACAATGTTAGCATAGCAACAGTTGGATCTTTCATAAAATCAAACTTGGACAACGACTTTCCCAGTTTCTCAAATGTATAGACCTTAGATGATTTAAAGGACTATATGTCACCTGTCTGTTTTATTTTAAACGTATCTAATATTAGCGTTTGTTGTATTTTTCTTTTTTTTTTTATAGGAGGGAAAGGTGGCCGCTCCTTTCCTGACCTCATAATACACCCTCTAAGGTGAAGAAGTCTTGCTTCTTTCAGAGAATCAAACGGGCCAGTGACCAGAGCAAATGGTGCTTTGATTGGACAAAAACACCTCCAAACACCTCCAAGGGAAAACACCCCCAAAGCACACCTCAGTACAGAATCCGCCGGTGCTGCTGGTTACTTATTTAATTAACTAATTAATTAATCAATTGATTAATATCTGGGCTCCGGGTAGGGCTGTAGTCTAGGCATGCAGAGTAATTCAGGGGTCGAGGGGTGCTTCAACAGGGTCAAAGTCTATTGTTACTTTCCCCTTTGCATAATTTCTCAGATTTTGTATTACAGACTTATTACAGACTCCAATGGCTCAGAGACTTACGGACCGATCAACCTTAACTACTCGCTACACGCCACACACCTCTTGCCACTTGTCACTCACCACTCACTGTTCATTGCTTGTTTGTTGCTATTCATCGCTGTCACGAGTATAAGGGAGAATGCTGGCAATCGTTCAGGAGCAAGAGCGGAATCCAGAGCCAGTCCACTTACAGACGGCAAATGTAGGCACTTCCCTCCACTCCTCTCCTCAGCTCTGCTCTGCTCAATGCTTGGTGTATACGTAAAATCAGGCGGCAGTTCCCTGAGTTCTAAGGAATGATTGAAGCGTGCGATGTCGGACCATAGATGCGTCCATTCCTCATCGGAAATAGGACGGTGAATTAAGTCTTCCCACATAGACAAATACCGGGGGCGTGGGGAAAGCACTGTTTTAAGGAGGAAGCTATAGATAAATGAGGTCACCCCTTTCATGTTAGCAGTCTTGGTGAGAAAGGCCTCAAATGTTGTGAGAGGTCGAGTAGCAGCCTCCCGTATCTGAGGTGTGAGGGCCCAGTGCATCAATTGGATATACTGATATCTTTCCGTGTTTTTCAATTCAAAGTCCCTTTGACATTGATCAAAAGTAAGGGGATCGAAATTGTGGAACAAATGTATTGGAGCTAAGCAGCCTCCCCTTCTCCAGGCATCAAAGGGTCCCTCATGTTGGGCCGGGGCGAAAGCTGGATTGGAGTGAATTGGGATGGAAAAGAAGTCCACCTGTCGTCGCCCGAAATTGAGTCCCATACTTTAAAAGTGGTGCGTGTGGGGCAGCTAAGGTCACCCTGGCAGCCGCCTGGAAGAGAAGGGAGGCTCCAGCTATTTCCCTATGGCACTCGCGTCTTTGGAGACTGCTTAGCCTAGAACGTATGGCTGATATTTTCAGGGATAATTATAAGAATTTCGAATTTAAATGGGGCCCCCTTGTCTCCTTCCTCTCCCAGGGCCGCCCGTCTGCGGTGTGTCCCTCCATCATCGAAGCCCGCCATCTCTTCCAGTTATGATCACAATCCCAGTGTCGACCAACCTCTCGTTAGTAGGAACACACCGCCACCACGGGTTGGGTGGGGGGTGGATTTATTTTTGTGTTTTTTTTCTTTGTTCCTTGTTAGATTCATAATTACTTATCCCATGTTAGGATGAGTTTGTCCACGCTTTTTGGCTCTTCCGCATACAACACCTCGGTGGAGCAACCTGGAGAAATGACCGTTACAGAAGGCTGTTAAGTTTTCTTTAGACCTATCTGCTGGCTTAGCAAAGTTGCATGATCTTCTTCTTTTTTTTCTTTTTTATCTCTCTGTCTCAGCTCCGGGGCACTTAGAAGCTGTATCTTTCGTTTGGCTTATATAATAAGAGGAGGAGCTGGTTTATATTAATCAATGCACTTTGTCAATCTGTTATAATTCTGTTGAGGCTTTCTGATCCCCTGCGTGGGACCAAGTGATGATGTAATTTTTGCCTGTGGACTGTGAAGAAAAAAATAAATTAATGAACACATTTTTGACATACATCAGGTGGCAGGCCAAGGCTCCTCTGTGCCTTGCAGCAGCCGCCGCACGAGCAGCACCACAAGCGACTTAGCACCGCGGTGCCGGCAGCGTCCGTTCCTGCCCCCAAAGCAGATCTGTAGAACTTAAAGCGCCCGTATAACCGGAAGCGGGTGAAGCGGGAGCCGGTCACAAAACAAACCCTGGCAGTCGTCCCAGGCTCCGCTCTGCTTGCTCGTCAACTCCTCTTCGGCTCGGCCCCTCGGCTCTAATCGATACGCTCTGCACTCAACGCCGAATCACAGGCCGACAACAACTGTGAACACCAACAGAGGGAAGAATTGTGTGTTTCCCCCAGTTAGTGAAAAAAACCAGCATAAGTCGTGACTGCTTCTGCTGCACCCAGAGTCTTATGCGTCTTTTTAGTCAAATTTTTCTGTCTGGAAAAAGATTGTGTCCTGGTTTTCTGCACCCAGTAAATCCAGGTGCAGAAAAACCTAACAACTGATAATCAAGTGGAATAAAATGAACACATGAAAGTCCGCCTTCATTTCATTGCCCTTGATTCATACTCTGGACCATAGTTGAGGGATATGTTTAGGCATAGTCCTCGCAGCACACAATAGATTTGCTTGAGGCAGAGGCCAAAACTACAAGTAGGTGGTAACTCAGGGCAGGGGAAAACACCTGTTGTCCGTGGAGGAGTCATTCCCTTCCCAGAAATCTGCATTACAAATTAATTAATAGTATATATTTTTTAATATCTGTTTGGTGCCAGTCCATATGACTTTCAAATCTGTCTTTGGGATTCAATGTTGCAACTCCATAGGATACATGTTCCTTTGTGAGCTTAATAAAATGTTGAAAATTCTACAAATCCTCACTCTTCCATCCAAGTACTCTCATGCTACCATTCTGCACTCTGCTCTGTATGAAAAACAGCTCAACATTTTTACAAATTCTGCATTGATTTGGCTTGTAAATTATATTTTTGGAAATGTACATGTATTAACTATTTAATTTTAATACTATAGGTGATTGAAATTACGGACGAAGAAAGCAAGATTTAGCACTAAGCAACTGAATTTCAGTGCCATAAGAAGGATTATTTTGAAACTGAAGGACATCCAGCATTCTACGTTTAAACAATTTCCAAAAATTTAAGTGTGGTGAGGAAAGTACTATACCTGTAAGTGAAGTCTCTAATTTTGCATTTCATTAACCCAGAGCAAAGTCATATCTGTGCACACAGCATCAGAAATAATGTAGAAAGCCCGCTTCAGCATCCTCATCTGAAATATTATCAGAAAGACAAATTGCCTCAGCATGACAGAATAACGTTTGATGCTTTAGATTAAAAGCATCATGTAATTCTAGAGAGGAAGCACACACTGCATAAAAGAAAGTTACAACTAAAGGTTTCTTCTGGATACCATCAAAGAAAAGACGCTGAAAGAAGACTCCGAAGCTGACACGTTAACAACCAAAAGATTGGAAAATCACCTTTGTTCAACAACCGTTTTAACCAGTTATGCAAGTTTGAGACTATCTGCCTCGGGATATAACACCTTGACCCACTCTGCTCTTTCTTGCGAAAACCTTAAGAATTCACCGCTTTATTGTGTTCATGACCATCTCAGATTGTTTCCTTTTTATTGTGTACTGTTCTGTAATTCTATGTAAATCGTCTCAACATTATCTGTTGTGCAGTAGTGATATGTAAAACTGTTAAATATAAAAATGGATTAAAGGAGCACCGTTGCGCTATATCTAATGTAAATAAATCCTCATCCTCAGAACTACAAACCTTAACCTTACACCAAACATAGAAAGGGTAAAAGGAACTGATGTTCTGCGACTAATGATCCACAATAGTACTGTGCACGTTCTAACACCCTCAGTTACTGCCATTACACCAGTGCAAAAAGGTACTTAATCATTAAATATCAGACTTACACCTTATTACTGTATTGCTAAGAACCTATACAAATAGATTTGAGAAAAACTTCAGTCACAAATTAAGTTGCTGCCGGAGAGGCTATAACCTAAAGACTATTATCTGCTAGGAAAATTTCAACAGGTGTTACAGGACTGCTTCCCGAAATTTTTTGCTCAATTCAAGTGTTGAGAAGATTACACACAATTTCTTTTAGAGATAAGTGCTGAACAGTATTTAAACAAGCACGACTCTAAAACCGAGGCAAAATAACCGAAGTTGGGGAAAAAAGTTACCTGTGTCCAAAAAGATACAGCCATAAATCTTATCTCACAGAATTTGACAGAATGCACACAGGGGGAAACCACTTTCAGTGCAAAGTATGCCAAAAAAGTTTCAGGCGTAAATCTTATCTCACTGAGCATATGAGAATCCACACTGGGGAAAAACACTCTCCGTGTAAAGTATGCCAAAAAAGTTTCAGGCGTAAATCTTATCTCACTGAGCATATGAGAATCCACACTGGGGAAAAACCTTATCAGTGCTCTGAATGCCAGAAAAGGTTTAGTATCAAACTCACTCTATATCGACATGCATTAACCCACTCTGTGGAAAAACGTTATCAGTGCTCTGAATGCCCAAAACATTTCAAACTTAAATCACTTCTAACTGCACATGTGAGATTCCACACTGGGGAAAAACCTTATCAGTGCTCTGAATGCCAGAGATGTTTCAGTGACAAAAAGAGACTCACTAAACATACAAGGACCCACACTTGGGTAAAACGTTATCGGTGCACTGAATGCGACAAATGCTTCAGTGAAAAAAGCAGTCTCACTCAGCATATAAGAACCCACACTGGGGAAAAACCTTATCAGTGCTCTGAATGCCACAAATGTTTCAGTCAAAAAAGAAATCTCACTGAGCATATAAGAATCCACACTGGGGAAAAACCTTATCAGTGCTCTGAATGCCAGATATGTTTCATTCAAAAAAGCAGTCTCACTCAGCATATAAGAATCCACACTGGGGAAAAACCTTATCAGTGCTCTGAATGCCAGATATGTTTCAGTAAAAAAAGCCATCTCACTGAGCATATAAGAATCCACACTGGGGAAAAACCTTATCAGTGCTCTGAATGCCAGAGATGTTTCAGTGAAAAAATGAGACTCACTAAACATACACGGACCCACTCTCGAGTAAAACGTTATCGGTGCACTGAATGCGACAAATGTTTCAGTGACAAAAGCAATCTCACTCAGCACATAAGAACCCACACTGGGGAAAAACCTTATCAGTGCTCTGAATGCAACATATGTTTCAGTGAAAAAAGCAGTCTCACTAGGCATATAAGAATCCACACTGGGGAAAAACCTTATCAGTGCTCCGAATGCCAAAAATGTTTCAGACAAAAATCTCATCTCACTGAACATGTGAGAATCCACACTGGTGAATAAAATTATCAGTGCTCTAAATGTCAGAAAAGATTCAGAGGTAGGGATGGTTACAAGCGCCATAAGAAAACACACCATCAAAATAATCAGTTCTCCGAATGCCAGAAAAGCATCAAATTTAAACGCAATCTCACGCTACATGAGCAGACGCACACAGGGCAAAAACATTACCAATGCGGTGAATGCCAGAAATTCCTATTTGATAGGCACAGCCTCACTAACCATAAGCGACTCCATACTGATGAAAAACCTTATGAGTGCTCTGAATGCCAGAAAAGCTGCAGAAAAAAACGCTATTTCACCATGAGAAGCTCCACACTGGAGAAAATCCTTATGCCATAACAGCTTGAATCTGAAAGATAGTGTTATGCTTTATGAGCGATCTCACTCTGGGGAAAAACCTTATGAGTGCTCGAAATGCAAGCAATGGTTTGGTTACAAATTACTTCTCACTTGACATGAGCGAACTCACACGGGGGAAAAAAGCCTTATGTGTGTTCTGAATGTCAGATAAGGTTTAATCACGAACACAATGTCACTTAACATGAGAGAATTCACTCTGGACTAAAGCCTTCTACAGGAGGGGAAAGCCAGAAACGTTATACTCAGAAAGGAAATCTCACTAAACATGAGAAATGCATCCAAACCAGGCGAAAAGTAACGCATATCTTGAGTTGCAGAAAAGCTTCTAACAACCTGACTACATGAGAGAGCACATATTGTGGTTCAATCAAGAAACTCTTGCAGGATAACTTAGGCTGCCCGCATGCAACCTCCAAAGAAATTTCAGGCCTCGAAAATGTTTTAAATGCAACAAAATCCACAATTTGAGTATCTGAAAGTTTAAAAAATCTCAAGGTATTTATTTTACACAGAGAAGTGTTAGTACTTGCAAAAATCAACTAATTACCAAAAAATTCACAATATTAATGTCTTAAATTTTCTCCACCCAAAAGGTTTCTACTCACCCTTGTTTCTTAACATATGACTGAAATCTAGATTTTCATGATAAGATTAAGCCTAGGTGGTGGTCCTCAATGAAAAACTCCGCGAAGTGTCAAAAAACTGCGCCGCACTATGCGGAGTTCTACGAGCAGCGGAGTGCGTTAGGGTCATGCCGTTCGTGGTGATTTTGATCTCCGATTGTTTGTCCCGCCCTGTAAAATTTATCGTGAATGGCACCATGTGCAGCGCAAGAGGGTGCAGCTGCTTCTACTTGAGCGGCAGCTTTGTCAATGCGAAGGAAAGTTTCTCAATGCGAGTGGTTGTGACCTGGCACGACCACTCGCATTGAGAAATCCGGCAACGAATCTCGCCAGGAAGTTGATTTTGATCACCAACTAGACCTTGGCGAGCGCGAGCAAGGAAAAATCTCATCAGGAGGTGGATTTTCCTCGCTCCAATACATGACGTTGAAAAACGCGAGCGTGGAAAAAAAACTCGCTACGCTCTACGGTGCAGAGTTTTTAGGAACTCCGGGAGCTCCGTGGAATACGGAAACTCTGCAAGCGGAGTTCACCACCCAGAATTAGATAATATACAACAGCAGGAAAACATAACAAACCAGTTAGTTGCCTTCGGTAACGCTCTTTCTGGTGGATACTCCTTTGCTTACAGATTCCTCACCTTGTGAATATTTCCCACACGCCAGACTGGATCCTCAAACTTTAAAGCAGTCCTGCTGCATGCAGGAGGAGACATCAGGCAGCTCAGTGTCGACGTCATTCTGCTCCAGAAGTGACAAGCGGAGACGCATAAAAGCCCTTCCCAGAGCACTGTGAACAACTACAGAGGTCTATGAGTTCATTATCTCACAGGTCTGTATCACATATGCAGGCCCTGGGCAGATATTAATACACCTTTTTTATCATGATTAGAATTCAGATGAGGCCTTTTCATTTCCCAAAATTCTAATCGTATTCTCAGCAGCAAGTGTATATATAAATTGTTGAGTGATGACTGCGCAGTGCTCAAGATGAAAGTGATATGATGATAAAACAGTCCGATCCACATTTTGTACACAAAAGCAGGGCTGTAAATTACCATTGTACAATACAAGTTAAGCAAAGGCGATTCTCAGAAGACATAATCCCTGTATAGTCAATGTTTCGACCGTTCCAGTTAATTACCATGGTCTCATCAGGATGGTAGATCGCCGTCTCTCCCATATGCTTCTCAACTATATTCAATACAACAGAGTAAGGATTCTTCTGTATCTTGGGGCAGCGTACCTGGGAGGAAGTCAAATTCAACTAAGCAGTTCCAGCGCCCGTTCGTCGGACCAAACAACTGCAGCCAGTGAATCCTCGGCTCGCTGTCAAACACGTTTGTGTGACATTTCCTGATGAGACCATCGTCATTGACTGTCTTGTCTGTGAGAAGCTGCACCAGCCCTCCTGTGATGGTGGGCCAGAAGACCTTCATCGCCAAGGGAAATTCTCCCAACTCCAACAGCTTGATGTGGAGTTGGGGCTCTGTCGGTTACGAGGGTTCCCTAATCTCTGTCTCCCATATGACCTTCCCAACCCAGAAGTGATACATCCGTCACCACTGTTAAGTCTGGGTGGAATAGGGAGAGGGGTCTGCCACTGGCATAATCTAATTCACTGGAGAAAATGTTGGATACTGCCTACAATAGGGTGAGTTAGTGACTGGCAGGACACAAAGAGGTTTTGCAGCTGCACCAGTTGTAGAGGCAGGTCACTCAGTGGCATGATGTCCTGGACGTTGCCTTTGTGTGCCATGGCCATGAAAGAACTGCTGTTGGGTTTGCAGCAGGGTCTGGTGCTCGCAGAGTCGAAAAACCCTACTGTAGCCAAAAGTGGACGAGATTTGTGATGAAATTGCGTGGCGGAGGCAGACAGACCCAAGGAATCTGTCTGGGGCCTAGTCCACTTTCTTGCTTAAAAGGCGAGCGCCATCAAATAGCTTGTCCATTAACGATGCTCGGGTATCTTTAGAGAAGCATATAGACCTAATCCAGGCAATGCACCGAAGTTCCACACTCATGTCAATCGCCTGACCAAAGCAATTGGCTGTGTCCAAGTCACAACATAGTACAAACTTTGCTGCAACACATCTATCCAGACAGTGTAGCCATGTATTGTTTTGAGGGTAGGTGGCTGTGTGGGGGAGTAGCTTTAGGACAAGCACAAAGGGCCAGTGTTTTGTGGGAACAGATGGCAGTGCTTTGGGGATAGGAGCTATGGTTTTCAAGGTTATTGTGGTGGAGTTGGTGGCGGTGCTATGGGGTAGGGTGGAATGGAAAAGGACTTGGTTATTCTAACTCCTTTTTATTCTTATGTAGAGTCTTGGAGGGTAGATTCTGCTCGTTCTAGAGCTCTTGAGCTGTCTGGTAACTACAATTTTTGCAGCGTGAATCTTTCTGGATTCACTATGCTGTGCATTATTCCGCGGTCTAGTGGTTGGGTAAGGAATCGTAGTCTTTTCTTTCTTTTTTTTTTTGTATCCTAGGTGGGCGTTGACGTCCCACCTTCTGGTGTTACTTCCTGTGACGTCGGCCTGCTTCCTGCGGAAGCTCCCACCTTTGGGCGCCATCTTCAGATTCTATTTTCCGCCGTTGGGTCTAGATCGTCTCCGAAGAGCTCCAGAATTTTTGGAGGAAAGAAGACGCAGAAAAGGCGAATTTTCAACAGAAAATGTTGGAGAAGACAACGAGGGACTAGACCACCAAGCCGGGACGACGAAGAAGAAGGAGAACTTCGACGTCCAACGGAGAATGCGCACACAGGGGGCCCCCTGAGCATGGAATGGATAAGACACCCTTTAAATTCTGCCATAACTGCCACCACAAATACGCACAGAAGGAGCAGCACCCGATTTATAACCTTGCCTACCTGTCGACCATGAGAGCAAGGACTGCAACGCCTGCTCCGCCTTCTCACCGAAGACTCTCCGGGTTAGAGAGAGACAGAGAAGGGCCAACTACAACATGCAAGGCAAGGGCCAACCGCCATCGCTTCGGGACCTGGGACTCTCCAGCAATGAGGAGGATAACGTCAACGGTGAAGCCAATGACTACACGGTCGGAGAGTCCGATAAGAACACTTCTAAAGAGGTAGGAGAGTCATTGACACCCAAACCCCTGACAGACCCTTGAAGGTCTGAGTCAGACTCTCAAGAAACAGAGTCTTAAGTCCTCAAAGGGAGCACTGGCGCCGAAAATCTCGACGGCTGCAGCTGCATCCAAGGACAAACAGCCCAGCGGATCCTTCGAAATGGACTCCCAGGCGGCGAAGACCGGCGAAATGCCAAGGTCGTCGCCGACGTTGATGGCAGCGAGGAAAAGGTCGGCCGAAACGTTCGACGCCGAACAGGCTGCCGAGCTCCAGGGGAGGAAGAGACGGCTCGAGGCCGAAATGGATAGCACCTGCAAAGGAAAAAAGAGTTTGACAAAAAAATGAAGAGGTTCACGGTTCTGTCGAAGCCGTAGACGCCGATCGTCGAAATAGAAGAAAAAGAGGAGTTTGATGCCGAAGGGCCGCCGAAAACTCCCGAGCCCCAGGAACACCTAGAGGAGGAGGCCCTATACTACGAGGAGGAGCTGGACGATGACCAGCGGACAACCCTCGGCTCGGCATCCTCGGGGACACAGGACCTGGAATGGCAGGACCTCGACACCGAAAGGCCACAAGAGGCCGTGGACATGTGCCCTTCGAGGCCTTCGCCGCCAGATGACATTGGAGCCTATAATATGGTCATCAGGAATGCGGCAACAGGTTTTGGAGTCAGATTAGAGGAGGAAAAGCCAAAGGCAGACTTCCTCTTGGAGACCCTGCTCCCCACTCAGACCAGAAGCAAGTTCCTCCCCATGCTTCAGAGTGTCGTGGACCAAGGGAGGGAGGCTTTCAAAGACCCAGTAACATGCAGGTCCTTCATGCCAAGGACGGAGAAGAAGTACAAGCACTCCTCCAAAGAATCCCGTACATCCAAGGATCCGTCACAGTAGACTCCAATATTGCGGCAACTACTAGAAAAAGGGCAACTGTGCCAACAACATCAGGCCCACCACCAAACAAAGAAAGCAGGAGGATCGACCTAACCGGGAGGAAGATAGAAAGAAATGCCGGAAACTGTGGAAGATATGGCTCCACGAACGCACACCGGACAACCATGCAGCTCACAAGCACGCCACCCTCAGACATCACCACCTCTAAAGATTAGCCAAGAGATCCTCCTTCAAAGACCGCTTGGATAACAACGCATACGACAGCAAGGAGCTCTTCAGCATCGAAAAGGAACTCTCCAACCCCAGTGCCAACGACATCCCGCCCTCACAAGAACTGTGCGACTCACTAGCCATCTTCTTCCACAGCAAGATCGCTGACATCCACGACAGCTTCAACACCACGACCACCCCGACTACGCCAGACTCCACCTCCCCTGTAAACACTTCCAGCGCCAACCGCCTGATCTCCTGGTCCAACGTCAATGACGACGAGACACGCAAGGTCATGAACTCCATCCACTCAGGACCTCCACAGACCCGTGCCCACACCACGTATTCAACAAAGCAGACGCAGCCATCGCACCCCAACTACGGAAGGTCATCAACATCTCATTTGAAACAGCGACATTCCCGGAAAGCTGGAAGCATGCCGAAATCAACGCCCTCCTCAAGAAGCCCAAGGCGGACCTCAAGGACCTCAAGAACTTCCGGCCCTTCTCCCTGCTCCTGTTCCCGGCAAAGGTCATCGAGAAAATCGTCAACATGCAATTAGGCCGCCACCTGGAAGACAACAACATCTTGGACCCGTCCCAGTACGGATTCAGACGAAACCACAGCACCGAGACAGCCCTCATCGCCGCCACAGACGGCATCCGGCGCCAACTAGACAACGGCGAAACATCAGCCCTCACCCTCCTGGACCTGTCAGCCGCCTTCGACACGGTCTGCCATCGCACTCTAAAGACACGCCTCCTAGAAGCCGGAATCCAAGAGAAGGCCCTTGACTGGACCACGTCCTTCCTCTCCGGCAGAACCCAGAGCATCCGCCTCCCACCCTTCCGATCTGAAGCCACCGACATCATCTGCGGCGTCCCCCGGGGCTCATCTCTCAGCCCAACGCTGTTCAACGTCTACATGGCCCCCCTCACAAGTGGCCCGCCAACACAACCTCAACATCATCTCCTATGCCGACGACACCTAGCTCATCCTCTCTCTCACCAAGGACCTACACACCGCCAAAACCAACCTCCATGAGGGAATGAAGGCCGTCGCCGACTGGATGAAGAGCAGCCGTCTGAAGCTGAACTCGGACCCACCCCCTGAGCCTGGGATGACTCCTGGTGGGCGACCACACTGGGAACAGCACCAACACCCACTGACCATGCACGCAACCTAGGATTCATCCTTGACTCCTCCCTCTCCATGTCTAAGCAGGTCAACGCCGTCTCCTCCTCCTGCTACAGCACCCTCCGCATGCTCCGCAGAATCTACAAGTGGATCCCTACCGAAACAAGAAGAACGGGGACACAAGCCCTCGTCAGAACAAGACTGGACTATGGCAACGCACTCTATGCAAGAATCCCAGCCAAACACCTACGTCGACTACAACGCATCCAAAACGCCTCCGCCCGACTGATCGTCAACGTCCCCCGCCGCAGCCACATCACCCCCCACCGGATAGACCTACACTGGCTCCCCGTCGACAAGAGCATCACCTTCAAGCTCCTCACCCACGCACACAAAGCACTCCACAACGCCGGACCAGCCTACCTGAACAGCAGACTCCGCTTCTACACCCCCACCCGCCAGCTCCGCTCTGCCAGCCTCGCCCTCGCCGCTGTCCCCTGCATCCAACGAACGACCTCCGGCGGCAGATCCTTCTCCTACCTCGCCGCCGAGACCTGGAACACCCTCCCTACCCACATACGGCAGACCCAAGACCTACTCGCCTTCAGAAGACTCCTCAAGACCTGGCTCTTCGAGCAGTAGCAGCACCCCTCCTCCCCATAGTGCCTTGAGAACCTCACAGGTAAGTAGCGCGCTTTACAAGTACTCTGATTGATTGATTGATTGATTGAAGAAATGCAGCGGTGCACTAATGGCTAACTCAAACGCCCTACTTAACAGGCACCAGTACCAAATTCTGGATGAGATCGGACAGCTGCTCAAGCACCTCCCAGACCAGTACCAACAAAGAGCCTCACACCTTGTGGAGGAGGGGAAGAATATAGCGAATTCTTGCCTCAAAACAGCCTTGGATGGGGCTGACCCGTCCAGCAGGCTGATGATGTTGGGAATCACGGAGTGAAGGCAGGCCTGGCTCAGGATCTCAGGCTTCAAACCAAAGGCACAGCACAACATTCTGAGCACCCCTTTCAATGGAGAGACACTGTTTGGGGCGCCGGTGGATTAAAAGCTCACCCAGCTGAAGAAAAAAAACAAAACTGCAAGGTCCATGGGGGCCTTACAATTCAGGGGGATGAGAAGGGGTACCCTGACACGGAGACCGAACGGAAGAGAGGGAAACCAGCAAGGAACGTCACACCAGACATTCCAGCAGTCCCACCAGGGAGACAGCCAAGCACAACAGGGACAGCAAAGGCAAACCTGGCAGTACCAGCCTAGGGGCCAGTCCTTTCGCGGGAGGGCGAATGGACGTTGACAAACTAGAAGAGGGGACCAACAACCCACCTCAAAGTGACTCTGTCACGCAAGACTTGCCCACCCACACAGCACCTCCAAGGGTGGGGCAAAACAAGACAAATAAAGGGTTACACGGACAAAACATCAAAGATCATGTAACACCAGTAGGAGGCAGGCTAAGTCACTTCCTCCAGGAGTGGAAGAAGATAACCACAGACAAATGGATACTCAACATCATACAGTTCGGATACTGCATAGAACTGAAAAAGAGACAGTCAAACAGAAAACCAAAAGAAAGGCGTATTCAGGGAGAGAGCTAGCGCTACACCTAGAGGAAGCGAAAGAACTCCTCCAGAAGGAGGCCATCGAACCAGTCCCATACTGAGAAAGGAACAAGGAAGTGTACTCAACCTATTTCTTAGTACCAAAAGTGGACCAAACGCTAAGACCCATCCTGGATCTAAGGTTCCTAAACAAGTACATGAAGGCACAAAAATTAAAAATGACGTCCCTACACGAGGTCAACCCTCAGATAAGGGACGGAGACTTTATGTCCACCATATTCCTCAAAGATGCCTACCTGCACATTCCCATGAACAAGCGGCACAAGCATCTACTAAGATTTAAAATCAACAAAGAACACTACCAGTTCACAGCCCTAGCTTTTGGACTAAAATCTGCACCAAGGGTCTTCACCAAATGCTTTGCAGCATTGGCAGCGCACCTACGGAGGGAAGGGATTCACGTATACCCTTACCTCGACGACTGGCTATTTAAGGCAAGTTCACACAGGACGTGCAAGGAACACGCACATCGGTTGACAGAAACACTGACAAACCTAGGTTTCTCCATTCACTGGGGGAAATCCTCAATGGAACCAGAGCAAGTGAAGATCTTCCTGAGTGCACAGATCGACACCATACAGAGCAAAGTGTTCCCCAGCGACAAGAGAACACTGGTTCTACTGAAGGAGACACGCCTCTACCAGAAGATGCGAGCTCTGACAGTAAGGACAGCGAGCAAGATCATGGAGATGATGGCGTCCTGCATACACCTAGTCCGAGATGTACGGCTCCACATGAGACCATTCCAGGAATGACTGCAAGAACAATGGTCACAAGCTACAGGAAGTTGGGAAGATCTAGTGGTTGTAACGCACGCAGTGCAGGAGGAGATATCATGGTGGAACAAGGAGAACATAACAAGAGGGAAGCCTTTAACACCACCAAGCCCAACAGTGACCGTCACCATAGACGCATCCCAGAAGGGATGGGGGGCACACATGAACAAGCTCAGGGTGAGGGGTCTGTGGACTCCAGCAGATGCGGTCAAACACATCAACTACCTGGAACTGAAGACCGTGTTCCTTGCCCTGAAGGCCTTCCAGAAAAAAAACTGTACAACCAGAGAGTGTTGATAAAAACTGACAACACACCAACGATGTTCTACATCAACAAGCATGGAGGAACACAATCAGCACCACTATCAAACCTAGCACAGGAGATATGGAGATGGGCCATCCCACTCAAGATAGACCGGCTAGCCATAAACCTACCACGGAAGGACAATGTGGAAGCAGACTGGCTCAGCAGACAGACATCAGCATCCAATGAGTGGGAGCTCAATGCACAGGAAACGCTAAGGCTATTCGGAAGGTAGGGATCACTGACGATAGACCTATTTGCAACACACCGGAATGCAAAATGCCAACACTTCGCATCCAGGCAACCAGGGGAACAATCCCAGGGGAATGCCCTATGGATAAGCTGGTCAAAAAGATTTGCTGTCGCTTTTCCCCCGATACCACTGATACCCAGGGTACTCAACAAGTGTAGAACTAGCAACATGACACTGATCCTGGTGGCACCACAGTGGGCAAGGCAGACGTGGTACTCACAAATAATGGAAATGACACAGGGGCCACCCCACAAGTTCGGGAAAAGAAAAGACTTACTCTTCATGCAGAACGGAGAAGTACTGCACCCAGAGCCAGAGAGCCTCAGACTAGCCGCATGGCTCCTGAAAACTTAGAATTTGCACATCTAAGACTACCAGAGAGCACCCTGCGGGTGCTATGAGAGGCGAGAAGACCTACAACACGAAAGTGCTATATGGCAAAATGGAGGAGGTTCACACTATGGTGGAATAAGGGAAAACTGCACAGAAAGATGACAAAGGAATCAACGGTGCTAAGATATCTCACACACCTGCTGAAAGCAAAGCTGAGTTCATCCTCGCTGAGGGTACACCTAGCAGCGATAGTGGCCTACACTAGAGGAGAGACAGGAAGGAGTTTCTTTACCTCACAAGCAGTAAGGAGATTCTAGAAGGGGAGAAAAGGATCGCACCACCTAAAAGGATGCCGCCGCCGGCATGGAATCTAAATTTCGTCCTAACAGAACTGATGAAAGGGCCCTTTGAACCCATCCATAAGGCCTCCCTACAAATGCTAGCCAGACATTGAGTTTGGTTCTTCCCTGGCTTTAAAATCAGGGCAATAACTGCATCACTCCAATAGTCAGGCAGGCGAGATGTACCTTCTAAGATCCCATTAAACAGTTATAGCCAGACCGGGATAATCTCCTCCCTCAAAATCATCCGAAACATTATCACTAATTAGGAAGATAACAACAAGTGGTCCTGTGATGCTCGCTGGAATGAGAAGTGTTTAATCAGAAAGTGGATTGAATTAAAGTTTAGGTGACAATTTTGCAAAAGCGTGTGGATTTTGTATATATTTAAAATTGTTGATCTCCAAAAAGGCCTAAATCAATAAATTGAATTGAAATTCAAGTTTAACATTTGAATCCTGTTGTTGGAAAATATGTGATTCTGAACCCCATGAGGCGGTTCCTTTCCAGAAAGCATTCAGGTTGTAATCATGAGTCAAATAATGCTGAGGAGGTTACAATATTCAAATTGAATTCTAATTACACATGAAATGTTCATTGTTCAATATTTTTCTCTTAGTATTTTAATGTGCGGACTTTATTGCTTAAGGAAAATAATAGTATTTGTTTTTCTATATTTAGGAAGCATTACATTAATGAAATCACTGTATCCCACCTTCTTTCTTTCCTTTCCTGTTCTTTATGAACGTTTCTATTGTTGAACTTTAAAGATTGCCCGAAATTAGGAATTTTGCTCTATATAACTTTGCTGTGTTACAGTAGTTTATTTTTATGTACTACTTTTGTCTCTTATGTGTATGGCAACTGATGTTTTGTTTTGCTTTAATAATCAGCTTATGTTTTCTAGGTTTTATTATGCAATAAAATCTTTCAAACACAACTAATGGTAGTTGATATGTATTTACAACTGCAGCATTTTTATTGTATGGGCAGTTTCAAAGCGGCCAAAAATATGGTCTGTGGGATGACTGAGGACCACATTGGCATCAGCAGGGAGAGGTTTGGGCAGGTGATTAGGGGTACATGTAAGGTTGGAAGTAGGGGGAACAAAGCATGTCCATTGTGTGGACTGTGACTCCTGGAGTTAGTGTGAGGGATACCATGCTACCCTGTAAATGAATCCCCTAGTGATTATTATCAACACATTTTATTCGGTTTTATAAAAGAAAAACATCTTCCAAGTTACAGATTGACAAATATAATATGTCCAAGTTAATCAGAACACAAGATAAAAATTCATGAATTACAGCAGTAGCTTTTTGCGTCTGTGAGATCTCAATGAATGCCGTCATCAGAATCGGTAGCCGCTGGGGACAACACAGTGCATGGGCTGTTACTGGTTCAAGCAAAGTATCAACATCCGTTGGCATGACTGAGGGGAGTGTGAGACATGTGTCTAACACGCATTCTTCTCCGCATAGCAGGCAGCGTAGAACAGGTAGGATGCAATCTTGCCAAATTGGTCTGAATGACAGAAACCATGTGGTATTTAATTCTCTTAGACGAAGTAGTCCCAAAATTTGGACGATGAGCTCACGACACTTCATCGCCAGTAGAGTTGTCTCCATGGAGAACTAAGTGTCGTTTGTGAAATGACTTGCCATATCGCAGCAATAGAAGCAAAAATAGTATTCCTGCAGCAAGCCCCAAAATGAGAGGCAATCCGCCAAACACAGAGTGCACAAAGTTTGGAAATATTACCAGGACTGCTTCAAAAGGTGCTGACAGTCCAGAAAATACGGTCTTAAATACATGTACAATACCACTCGTATCAGACATGTTTAAGATACGACTTAACATTTCTGATAAATGTATAGGGCAATGTGTAGATAAGAGGGCATGTAACTCTGCAGAAGTCCTTGCGATTTGCAGATCATAGGTTTCTTTGGCCGAGGTCAGTGGCACTGTTTTTTGCAAAAGAATGGCTTTCATTCTGCTTAAAGTATCAATTTGTATAGAAGAGATGTTCAGTGAAGGCCAAAGTGGCGACTCCCGGCTGTCTTGGTTTTAGGAAACAATACTTGACCCTGGCTGACACAGTTACTAGATATGGTAATCCTGGCAACATGCCACAGCAGCTGCGATCATTCAACGTAACTCCCATTCGAGAGTTGTCCAAAAATTGAATCAATCACCGCAGCTGGTGAACCTTGCAGGTGGGAAGATAAGTTTTTAGAGGAACTATCGCAGGCCCTGTGTAAGTTTATACTTTGACAAAGGAGAGAACCGCTTAGTGCATTTTCACAATTTACCCCGCTAAGAAATAATTCACGACCCCCACTCCAACATCTGTATGTGTACGGCAATTCCCAGGATGTCTTGATGTATTCTTTACCCAACCTTTTATATGTGCCTGCTGGTATATGTTGTAGGCAATATTGAAAATGGAAATTTGTAACAGACTGAGTGAATGTTCCAATGTATAATCCATTCCATAACTGGCTTTTCAGCGACAGTAAATGGCAATCTTTCCAGTTTTTCAATGCTCAGCACCGTATTGTCTGCTCCCCTTTGTGCCAATTTGATCTGTTTATCAGCAAGATTGAATTCTGAAAACAGTGACATAGTATAGCCTGGAAGAAGGTTTTGCAACATCCAGCCTAATAGCATGATAGAACGTACTTGCGACTGACCATGTTGAAACATGACCAAGTCCTGTTCCATGATGTCTATGGCAGAAGACACTATGCTATCTAAAGAATATATCCTGGACCACAGAGTCGTTAACCCATTGTCAACCACAGAGAGAGATTTCTCTAAATGAATACGATCAATTTCTCGTATTCGTTCTGCAGTCTCTGCTTGCGTAATTTTCCATGCTTCATTATAAGCAGCAAAGATACCGGCATATATAAAACGTTTATGACGTGGTGTTCTTGTTCCTGGCAACAATTCCCTAAGATCAGCGCCATCTTTAAGTAAAGATAAGTGTTGCTTTTCATCCTTAAGTGTAGATCTATGTATCCAATCAAGGCAAAGTTTCCCTACACTGTATGTTGTTACTATTCCTCGATTCTGTCTTTGAACATCTTGGTTCTGGCCTAATGAATGTGAACCCCTTTGTTTTATTCAGGAATCTATCTTGACAGTTGTTTGTGTCTGTGGGCCAGATCAACCATTTATTCCAATCTGGATCTGTTCTGTTGTGATGCAAAATAGTATGTACGTCGACTCCCCCCTCTGAAGTGTTATCACTAACAGGTGTAGGTGTAGGTATAGACGGATTGTTCAAGTCTTTTATCTTGGCTAACCCAAGACAAGACGTCTCTTAGACAGTGTCATTCAAAAACATAATTTGCTCAGGGATGATGCAGGCTCTAAATTAAGATTCTATCCTCTGCACTTGCCAATATTTTGTGCCCCAGACAGTTTTTTGTCTCAATGTTGTCTTTCCAAGATTCGAAACCTAGTGAAGACAGTTGAGCATAAAAGGCTGTAGAATAAATTTGCGTGGTATTTGTTGATATACTTTTCATTCCTGTTTTTGTTTACATTTTTAAAGTAAAATGATTCCGGATTGCATACATTGAACCCTGAAAAGTACGGACATTTTCTAACAAAAGGTTTTTGAGCTACCCTTTGGTGGCGTAGGACAATGTTCCCATTGGTTATACATTAATACATTTCTAGGATTTGCAGATTTGTGCAAGAAATGATGACCATAGTGATTATAACAATACATTTGTTCATAATCTGATGTACCTTCTAAGTATTCATGATTTGTAAAGTCTGACATCATATTATTAACAGTCTCGAAGTCCCAATCATCAGAAAAGGTACTAGATGAAATAAAGTCATTCAAGGAAATCTTGAACTGGTGTAGAATCTTCAACAGCTCTGACGGGCCAAAAATGTCATAATTAGTTCTGTCCCAAGCTATACTCCCTGGTATAGGAACGGCTGTGATGTTCACTGATGACAAGTCTCTTTGTTCACGATGGGATGATTTGTGTGGCTTGAGAATTAAGTTGCTGTTCTTACTTGCTGTGTCCATTTTGACATATCTTCCATTTATCAGCATTCCCAAAGTTATTACCAGAGTCAAACAAAGTAGAAGACAAAGCACACCCAACACAATCCAAAGTTCAATCCATGGTGAAACCAAATAGGTCTTTTCCAGGTGATGAAAAAGGTCTGTTGCTTGTTCTTTCAAAGTTCTTTTTACTGGCGCAGTTTTAGGTTCGCTTGGATCCTTGGAAAATGTATCAAAGTTAATGAAATAGCCAGAGGCAGTTCTGTCAATTGTTGGGATTGCATCTGGAT